>NW_009260133.1:2525468-2607724 GCF_000687185.1 Egretta garzetta
CCCACCCCCCCCAAATCAACAACCCCAACAAAATAAAACAACCCAAAACAACAAACAAAAACTAACAAAGGTTTGGGGGCAACAGTATATCCAAAAACTCAGACTTGTGCAGAGTTTAGGCTGTGTGGTACAGCGTGAATGCTTTAGACATACTTTTATCAAGGTAAATATGTTGCTGTAGAAGTTGATGTGGCTGTAAATAACTCCTTGCAATGCATGAGCTAACTTGTTTAAAGCTAGATTAAGGATCTCTGAACTGCACCACAATTTGCAGAACAGACATCCTGGGCCTCAGTAGACGTCGTCTTCACAAAAGTGGCCTTTCTGCCAGAGGAAAGCAGCACTTGTTCTTGTTTCTTTTGAAGCAGAGCTGGAGGAGGGTCCTGACTGGCTTAGTAGTTAGGGATATCTCCTTGGAGGTTTGAATTCTGTCTGTTTGATGTGAATGCGTAATTCCCCATGACTCCCACACGAACCAGGATGGTGAAACATCATGCTGGCCCTTGCTTACTCTCGCTGGCCCACTGGATGGTAGATTCCTCTCCCTAGAATGGCTTAGCATCAGTTGTATTGGAGTGAGCAGCCTGTGTACAAGGCTGGTGGCTAGGGCACTCTCCTGGGAAGGGAGACATTGGGCTTTTGAATATCTGTGGGCTTAGGAAGCTGCTGAATCCAGCCCTCTCACTTGCTGAGTCCTGCAAGCATTAAGCTGTTGTGTGAAAGGTGGAGATTCCCACCCATCCTTTTAAAAGACAGTGAGCAAGTCTGCATTTTCTGAGGAACCTCATCTTGTCGGTGTGCTCTCAGTGTTATTCAGTAATGATTAATGTTTGGATGCCTTAGGGGACCTACACATTCCTTTGCCAAATTTCTAGATCCTATCTTGGGAGGGATGTGAGAAATAGGCACTGAGCTATTTAGGCTGGGGCAATTCTAAGCATGTACAAAGCAAACACCTAGGAAACTTTCAGGTCAAATGGGGAGGAGAGCGCTAAGTTTAAGCACCCTCTGGAGTAAGAAAATCTTACAAAGAAGTATTTTGGATTTCATTTTGAATATCTGGGCCTCAGATCTGAGTCAGTCCTGGTTTAGAGACTTCTGTTCTTTGCTGAATGTGGCTAATGGTCACCGAAGACAGTTGTGCTATTCTAGATACACACAGGAAGCAAAAATGTTATCAAGTATGAAGATGCCCTTTTTTTATTTCCAATTTGAGATGTGCTTACATTTTGGCTATTTTACTGCAGGCGATGTCTACATGTGAGTAGTTACTGCTTTTCGATGGACTCTTTAATTTCCTGATATTCAGGAAATATATACAGGCTCCCTTTTCTACTTAGTAATGCTGTCTTCTACTCGGAAACAAAACATTCTGGACATGCAAACTTCAGCTGGCTCAGATGTCAGCTGAAAAATACTGAGGATGTTAAGAGTGTAAGCCATCAGGAGTTTTTAAAAAGCTAAAACGTTTGGCATTCTCGCTTGTCTATGTTAGTAAATTAATCAGAAGGCACACCATTTCTGTTCTCACTTCACTCTTCTTAGTGTTTTCATAACTATTGCTTTGCAAGTAGAGGTTTTACACAACTTTACGTATCACTAAGAAAGCAATATTAAGATTTTAGGGTAGGAAAGGAGATTTCTGGATCAGTAGACTTCCAGGTTTTTGGATCAGCGCTTACACTCTGGACACAGGGAGAGAGATTTTAAATTTAAGCTGGCTATCTACTTCAGAAGCTATTTCCCATGAATTCACACCCATTCACACAATCTCCCTGCGTGAAAGCTCTCACCTTTGAAAAGCAAAGTTCAAAGTTGAGTACGCTTTCCTGACTGGAACTATTTGCAGCTCAGTTTCCCTTGGTGGGGAGATATAATATCACATTCTTGTCTGGTTCCCACTGTTCTAAAGGTATCTAAAGAGCTTTGGTTTTTAGAGGTTTTTTTGTTGTGTTTTTTTTGGTTTTTTTGGTTTTTTTTCTTGTCACCTTAACGATCCTGTCTTTCGTCAGTGGAAATCAGGTGCTATTTATTCAATTTCTGCAACACCCACTTCATGGGAATCTGTGTACCATTAGCTCTGCCCATGGCTTTAGAAAAACAAATCTATTCTGCTTTGGGAATGCCAAATGAGACTGGCTCGGGTCAGACATAAAGGGAGCAGGAAGAGAACAGCAGTGAAGAAGGAAACATTAGCATGAAAACAATTTCACATTTATGAATCATAGAGCCTTTGGTGAAATTAATTAAACAATGTGTCCTGAGTGCATGCAGAGAATGAGTTGAAAGACAAAATATCTCTACGAAGGTGAAATAAATTCATAATATTATTTGAAGTGTTTTCAAGAATGTTTGTTCTATATACAAGGAAGAGGGGAAAAACTGAAAGTAAGTCAGGGTTTGCGGGCAGACATATTTTATTTTACTGTTACACTAGAGGAAACCAGTAACACTTTTAAGCACATAGGCCTGTCATCAGGTGATAGAAAGACAAACTCTCGGGCCTCAAGGGTAGGAAGAACAGACTGATACAAAAAGCTTTTCCGTTTTTCCCACTGTAGCAGAGGCAGTAAAATAGTTTTTGCCACAATCTCTTGCTTGTATCCTTAGAGCACGATTGCTACAGCAATGTTCTAGCAAATATGAAAAGGCTTTCCATCCTTTTCAGTCACAGCTATATTTTTACTTCCATGCTGGGAATTTTGAAAAGTAGATATTATCCAACAGTACTACACCCCTGAATATGCTGAAATGTAGCTTCAACTTCATATTTTAAAGGAAAAAATTATAAAGTAATACAATTGTGTACAACTGTGTGTAATTTTGACAGTATTTAAACATTTTTCTAAAAAAAAAACGTGTAATTGTGCTTTCTGAGTGTACTCATATAGGCTTTTGCTATAGTAGAATTTAACTTTTTTTCTCTTCTTGTAACATTCTGGCTGTTTTCCTGTTTTCGACACAGTTTTCTATTGGTTGCACTGTAAAACAGGCCTGAGATTTTCTCTGTATCTTCTCTTTTTTCCCTCCCCTTTCCCCCCCCCCCCCCCCCCCCGACATTACACGAGTCTCAGTTAAGCCAGAACTATATTTTTTCAAATTTATGTCTGTGTGTTCTTGCCAGTCTTTAATGAATACATTAAGGCTTACTATTAAAGTGAAGAACAATAAAATCATATCCTAAAACATCCTGCTCTGGCCTGCGCTGGTTTGTATTTAAATTTTAGGCAGGATTCTTTCTACCTGATCTTTATATTACGTGCTCTAGTTATTGGAGGATGCTGTTACTTTCCATTCAGTAAAAGAACCACAGAACAACGGTCCCATATTGCAGTATTTTCAGTGGGAAAAAAAGTCAGTATTTCGATGGCATGAATGATTATTACAGAGGCTTATGTCTCATTGCTGTGTGATGGGCAGGGAAGAGGGGAGGAAGACGGATGGTGGGACAAAAGACAGGAAAAAGATGTAGTTGAGTGGCAGATGAGCATTCTACACTAAATTCTCTGGTGCTGTAATAAACCTGAACGATGTTGTCTTCTATTCCATACCAAGCACTGACACACATCAAATATTAAATGCTTTGGATAAAACTGTTTCAATAATACACTATAAAATAGAATTTTTACTTTCTCTGAGTTTGATTGTTAGTTAAAGAAAATTCCTTTAACTGTTGGCAGAAAAGAGCATTAAAAAAAAAATCAGCATATGAGAGGAGGTTAGAAACTTTCCAGTGCCATTAAAGCTAGATGTATTTTCTTAAACCATAAATATTTCATTTGAAACACTTGGATTTGATTAATTTCTATCAAAGCATAGTCCTAAAGGAATGCTTCCTGGACTTTTACTTGATTTTTCCTGAAGTCAGTGACACCGAACCTTTTGGGATACCTATTGTCCGGGGCAGATACATCTGGTAAGCATCTCCCAGGGCCAGAGACTGCCAGAGCCTCCTGCAGCTCTTAGGGAAATGGACGTTCTGCAGAAGTTGATTAAGAAATGAGTAATAGAGCACTTCATTAAACTACATTGGTCAACGAACACTGGTCATTATTTAAGATGAGATTAAAGCCCAAATTTTTTGGACTTTGCTTGCAGTTTATTGATTGTTTTGCAGACATGAGAAAAACTTACCTATTTTCTTCTAAGTGTGGAAGTAGCTCCAAGGAAAACTCTCTCTCTCTCTATGCTTTGCCTCTGTGAGAAGAACATCATTTTCAGTGAGCAGTTGAGGAGCAAGTGTCAGAATTTCCTGCAGACTTGGATGCACTGGTTTTTGACTGTATGTAATTTACTCGAATATTTTGATTTTCTGCCAAAGCAGTATGAAGGGGCAGTATGGGATTAAAGTCCATGGAGGTTTTATTGTTGCTTTTGACAAAACACAAATTGCACAAATTTGAATACCTGAATCAATTTTAATTTGCAAAACTCTTATTAGATGGTTGTTACAAAGTAGTGCCAGGCTTCTTGCCAGTGGAAGGATTTTCCCAATTTTTTACTTACAGACTTTTGTATTGCAGAACAGTGTAGAAGCAGGAATTTTAGTTTTCTTTTGATTTTACACTTAGATGTTCCCAGTTTGGGGCTTTGTTTGAATCTAGACTATCATATAAACATTTCAAATTTTAAATTTTGTGTTAACACTTGAATCAAAACTTTCTTAAAGTTCTATTGGTATTCTAGACCAGCCACATCTGTAAGTTACTACAAGAAAATGAAAATTGTGAGGAATTATTTTCAGGGAGTATTTTTGTAGCAATTATTTGCTTCTTCCCCCCACCTCTCCCACCCTCAAACAGTCTGTAAGGTCAAAATCTATTCAGTTTTCATTGTTTTTGAAAACTCCTGTGGTGCTTTTGGGGGGATATGGCGGGGGCGGGGGCTGGTGGTGTGTGTGAGCTTCACAGCATACCAATCATAGGACAAAGATAAATTAAATATTTTTTCTTTTGAAGGCAGTATGTTTGAAAGCTGGATTATCCAATGTCAGCGAGCAGGACAAAATCAGGACAAATGGTGGAATGAAAGCCTTACATCCTTAGCACAACCTTAAAAATAAATAAACCTGGAAGAGTGCCAGCATGCCTGTACTTACTTGCAGGAGACTGCAGCCCCCTTGTTCCTATTCCTTGTGCTGACAACTTCCAGCTGTGTGGAATATTTAAGATGGGATAATATGAGCCTACTACTGAACTGAGTACTCTACAGTGACCGTAATACTATCAGTTACATCTTTAAAGAGTGCTGAGTAAAGACAGGGGTAAAATGCAGTTTTTAAAAATTTTTAATTATGTTTAGAAAGTTAAGAGGTTTTTCAAGTTTTGAAAGCTGTTTGGTAAAAAGCCCCTAAATCATCTGCCCAGCGCCTTCCGATGCTTTCTCCTAAAGATGGTCTATAGTTATTTGCCTTATCAGCTAACTTATCTGCACTTAAGATTTTCTCTTTAAAGTATCTATCAGCTAGTTCTTGTACCAGAGACATCCCTTGTAGTTTAAGGCTGCTTCTCTAGAAACCTGTATTTATAGCCAAACCCCTTTCAGAGAAGCCTAAGCACATCCTGAGGTTCTAATGTAAACTCTGAGACAGACACTGGGAGTCCCCTTTGAATTACTTTCAAAGCTTTACATTCCCCTTATTTCCTTTCATCCTTCAAAGAAAGGCATAATATTGATTTAGATTTTATTTTTTTGAGATAGAACACAATTGATCTGGGAGTTTATTGTTGCACCCAAGCACAGGAAGCATGTAAATTTTAGAGATTACATTTGATTGCCAGCCTTAGTCTCAAATAGCCCATTAGATTGTAAAGATTACTCTTGTGGGCATAAATGTGTGCTTATTTATTTATTTATTTATCCATCTTAGTTTGCATTTGCATATGCATTTTCATCTCTCTCTCTCTGGAGAGAGTGATATCTCTACACATGTACGTGTACACATCTATATATAGAAGTTTTAGAATTTGTATTATGTTTCAAATCGGCCGAAAAAGTATACCATTTCAGTGAGCCAGCAATCTGAAAAAAATATTTTGCTTTTGAGCAATCCAAACATTTCATTTTCATTAGAGGTAATATTTTTTGTGTCTTAAATTTCAAATTGAAAAATAATTTCAAACATACACTTTTTTTCTTTTGAAACTGTCAAAATGGATCACTTCAGCAAGTTTAGGAACTTTGTTCCTGAAGAAGACAGTAATTAAAACTGTCTTTTCCTCCTTTAATTTCAACCAGCTGACGTTTTCTAGCAAAATAAATGAATTTAAAAAAATAGATCATGAACGGCTGTGCTTTTCAGAGAGAATTCTGAAGTGTTTTGTTAACTAATGGGCAAAATAGTACATAAAGATTAGTTATAACAGTCATTTTAAGGAATTTAAACAAAGCTAATACCCAACAATGGATGCATAATCACTACAATGTACTTCTGCACTTAAAGCATTTTGAACTATGGAAAATGTAAAATATTCTATCAAATTTTTTTTCTGTGGTGATCTCCAGTCACAACTGGAACATTATGACTATATTTATGTGGCGAGCATGTTTCAGTCTTTTGGTAAAAAAAAAAAAAAAAGTTTGAATTGTATAATAATGTCTAAATTAGTTCCAAAACTTGGGGAATGATTTTATACTTAAGCAGATGCTTAAAGATATGTTGGGCCTGTGCAGCGGAAACAGGGTTATAATAATAGTTGGGGAAGTTTTAAGATGAAAAGGGTCAAGTGATGTAAACCACCGCAGAGTCTGCATGTTGTCACTATTGAATTAAATAAGGGTACTCAGGACAATAGTATGATTGGGGAAGGGGGGGTGCTTTATTTTTTGGCTTTGATGCACTCAAAGTACATAGTTTTTAATGTAATTTTACATAATTATTCATTTGAAACCTGCAAAAAGTATGGGCAGTCTCAGCAGCAACTGTAAAATGAGTCTCTCCGTAGCAAGCACAGGGAGAGTGTGCCTGCAGCTCCAAGGCATAACTGCAGCGCTTTTGATGAATGCTTTAAAAACATCTAATGCAACTTGTAAGTAAAAAGGCAGAATAATTACTATAAGCAGAACATCACCAGCTGGGCCCAAGCTCAGCAGCGTGTAAAGGGACCTTTCGGGAGTGGTTGTCTGGTGTTTATTCTTTCTGTAACACTAAGGGCTTTACATTTCATGTTAACTCTTTATTTAACATAAATAGATCTCTAAAAAATATAGAATTTTTGCCCTGAATAAGTAGTTTCCAGAGACTTTTTTTTGCATTTCAATCAGCACATGCAAATTTGTTGGTGGTGTTTTTTGTTTTTCTTTTTATTGTATTGAAGTCCCTTTAATCAAAACACTTTACTGCTTTCCATTTTTGCCCAAGCAGCATTTCCAGCAAGTCCTGTAGTTTTTGATGATAAAGTTTAGTGTCGTTAAGGTAACCCTGCTTATTGACAGAGACTGTCCAAAGGCTGTTTTCTGTAAGCAGTGGAGGAATGGGGAAAGAAAAAAAGAAGAGGTAATTTCATTGTTCCCAGCATCAAGGTCCTTTGAGCCTGCAAGCATTTTCCAAATATTCCACAACTCCAAAATATACTTTCCAGACTTTTCTTACGAAAACATACTTTGATTTCTCTGAGAAATAAGTTGGAGTGTTTCTGGCTTTACGTTACTCTTATGACTTTCTGAAACAGATGCTTGGGTAAGTTATGTCAGGCAGCGAAGTAGGATCCCGAGGCCCACGCCAAGCTTTGTCTCCTCTTGCCTGGAAAGCAGACAGTGATGTTGTCCCAGCAGGAGAGTGTGAAGGTAGTGACCTCCCCAAGCTGGACTTGCTGCTGAAAGGCAGGGGAACACGGCAAGTTGAAGGGAGCAGGCATGTTAGCTTAGAGCCGTGTGAGAGACTGTGAATGCTCCCTAATGCCTTCTGCCCTTAGCACTCCCTTTTCAGTTGTTTCCATCCAGCTCACCATAATAATTTAAGCTGAGTTTTTCTATAGATTGTTCCTTCACCACATTTGATTTTTTTTTTAAAGTTTCAACAAAAATAGGTCATTCATTTCCAAGAAAAAGGTTGGTGAAGAACAGGTGTTTTTGCCAGTGATCATTTTCTTCATTTGGTTTTTTGAACAGCTGTGTATCCTCTGTGGTTTGGAGTTGTATACTGAAATTTGGCAGTGAAGTGCCTTTCATTGTTCTCATGAAATTCACCAAGTTGCAAACAGGGGGAAAAAAATTGCCATTTTCATACAGGCAGCAGGATTTTACATCTTTTATTTGTTTGTCTTGCTGATGATGTTACTAATTTTCAGGAGAATTTGACTTACAAAACAAACCAAAAAAATTTCCACAGAAAAATATTGATAATTTTATACTAACTTTATTCTGAACTAAGACATACCAGCTGAAATAGGGACATAAAATCAATGTAGAAATACCAAAATATTTCATTTTGGCCAGTTCAGGTCTATGTCCCCCAGAAGTACAGTGGTGGTCTGTGAGAAGGTGAGTACCATGACAAACCACCAATGTGCAAAAGGGCAGAAGATGTGATGCATCATGGGAAACAAAATTTGTTTTAAGAAATATTCTTCTGTGGAAAACTTTGATTCTGTGTGTACTCCCATGATTTCTATATGAAACGCCTGTGTAAGAGAGATTTTTCTCTGTTCTGTTCAGCAGAGACTTCTACAAGGAAGGATGACTACCATTTTTTCAAAACTGAATTTGAAATGGATATTGAAAAAATTAATTCTGTAACACTTTTTAAGTCACCTTGAACATAGTAAGAATAATGTTGTTATTAATAATGAAGAATGTGATGTATTGCTCCAAGAATGGAATTAAGAAAGAATGAAACGCAGAGGTCTGAGAGCTGTTCCAAAGAAGCCAAAGAAATAATGAAAATCCATCTAAAATTAATTCCTACATTTTTCAAGCCTCCTTGCTATTTCCTAACCTTTTAACAGAGCAGATGAACCAAGAACCAGCCTTACTAAGAAATTTCAGACATCTGTTTCAACTTAAAATGCCTCCTTTGTTTCCTACTTTCATCAAGTTTCTTAGAGAAAAGAACTTCTCTCAGCCAGATCTCCCCCATGTTGTGATCTAAGCGAAATAATCAATAGCAGTATGCGATAATCTGCAGTGTGGGGTACTGACAAAAACAAACTAGGCTAAGCACAATATGGATCTCTTGTTTCTATAAATATTAGACACTTTCTTAAAGGACTTAAATTTATGAAGGCCTTAGAGACGTATGCCTGCAAATATAACACTTTGTTTTACTCAATGTAATTGGAAAATGTAGAAATTTCTCTGGCATATGAGCTCTCAAGTGCCTTGTCTGTGAAGTACATGGTCCATGAATTCTGGTTTTTTGTAGGGTTTTCCTTCTTCATTTTGATTTTAAGTTCTTAGAAAAAGCTACAGCTAAGCTAATATTAATCAATATCAGCAATGTTTTTCATAGAGTTGCCACCAAAGTATTTACGTCATCATAAAATATTAGGAAGAGGGTTTGTGCAGGAGTGGGAGAGCAGCTTGGCTAAGAGGTTAATTTTATCCTTAGTCAGTTTGAATGAAGACATGTAAGAAACCAGCTTTTACTTTTTTTTTTCTAAGTAAGGCTTCAATCCAGACTTAATTTTGTATCAATGCCATGTAGACATAGTGTTCTAACAGGGCCATTAGCCTGACACAGTGTGACAATTCTCATGTTGCTTTTTTACCATGGTAAATCCTTTAACCACTGAAATACTTTATATGCAGTGTAAAAACAAGCAAATGAAAAAAGCAATGTTTTGGATTTCTTTTTTCAAATTTATTTCAGTAGAAGCTGTAGCCCTACAGCGACATGATCACTTTGATCCATGCTCATGCCGAAAGGGGTGGTCTCATTCCCCCCGTGCCACAGCCATTTCTCAATTTCCTACTTTTTCCACCATTACTGTTTGTGCCACCTTGCATTGAGATGAATCACTGGAGCGCAAGCTTTTTTGGGGGGTGCCAGGGTTGGGGACAAGTTGGAAAACAATGCTTTTTTACTTAATGGCTGAAAGCAGTGTGCTGGAAATACACAGCTTTGATATTTCATTGGGAACTACTTCATGATATAGTATGCAAAAAGTTAATTCCACTTCATTCAGATAAAAATATAAGCAGGATGAAGCCTGGGTAAAAGACTAAAAGATGAGAATGAGAAATTAATCTGTGTTAAATGTGTTCAGAGAATTGCAAGTGAAATCATACAGTAGTGGTAGCGAGTGCTAGTGTTAGGTCATGTTGCACTTATTACCTTTGTTACTGAGTTGGAAAAAGGAGTTAGACAGTCAGTAAATTAACAGCCCCAAAATTGTCTAGACAATGACATAAAAAAAAAAAAAGTCATGATAGAAAGGAAAGATGGGAAAGAATTAGCAATACAAGGTTATTCTTTTATAAAACAAACAAACAAAGAAAACCTGAGAACCGAGAAACTGCCCTGAAACATTTTATTCTCTACAGGAAAATGATTCTGGGGACAACACAATACTAAGAGATGTCAGGTTATGTAAGTGTCTGCCAAATGGACGTGAATTTGTCAGACAGTATGGATATGAAAAGATGTAGGCAGTTTTGTGTTGCTTATAAAAATTCCTTTCATTACCAAAGCAAAAATCACCATGATGAGCCAGTACTGGGGTTCTGGACAACATCCCCCAGTGAAGATACTGTCACACTAGAAGGTGTTTAACTGGCATTATTAAGGCTCTAAGCATTGATTTCTGAAGTCTAAAAAGCTAAATGTATGCAGTTTAGCATGACTTAAGTTAGTGAAATATTTAGGGCTTAAACACCTGGAGAAGATCTTTCCATGAAAGTCGTAGCTCCATTGACTTGGTTTAGTTGCAATTTCCCAGAGCAAGATCATATTATTTAGCTGGAAACATATGGACAAAAGCAATAAGGTAGAGTAAAATACAGAGTAAAAATATGTTGAAGATAGACACACGCGAGATCCTTACAGTGTGATAAAATTGGCTGTGGAATGGTCTACTTAGGGAAAAGTATAAATCACATCGTTTGGAGTTTTTAAAGTGATTCTGAGCAAATCCCAGTGTAGTGTGCTGGAGTGATCTTCCTCTGGCTGGAAAATGGGCTGTATTCCATAGTCTTTCTAAATACTGTTATTCTTTACAAGAAGCCACATAGGAGAAGGATCAGATTTAAGTATTTATGTATGAAATAAGCCATAGAGATTCAACATTACTTTCAAATCAAAACCAGATTTGTGAATCACTGTTGCTGCATTGTCTTGATTGAAGACAGCACCTTTGAAGACTATTTGTGCCCATCATTGAGGTTTTGATACCCAGATGTTGGTCTGTAAGCTTGGTAAGACCTCTGATCAGCATTTAAATTCTATAGAAATTGCAGATTTGAAATCCTGGTAAATTTCTGTTTTTTGGTCTTTTTCTTTGAAGACATTAAACTAATGTAGTAGCTTAACATATATAGAACTCATCCTGATCTAAACAAAGGACCAACAAACATTGAAGATACATTTATAAATTTGGGTGCTGTTTGCCCTAAACACGTATCAGCTAAGCTCGGAGTTTCCCTGAAACCCACTGCTCTTTTTTCGGTTTATAATCTCAATAGCTTTCCTCCAGTGGCATCGGTAGCTGTGCCCATGAGTTATTTGGTGTTTCAGAAATATGTAAGCTCAGATTTTGAGGTTCCTTTAGATACAGGAAAAGAGATATAGTCGCTGCAACAAAAGGTTCTGCACACCCCGACGCGCTAGCCAAAAGTAAACCAGGAGAAAAACATGCCGCTTGGCAGAGATGCGAGGTAACTTGCGTAAGCAAAAGCTATGCCCGTAGCCACCGTAAAAACTTCATCTTCATTTTGAGATTCCTGTGTTTCAGTTAATTCAATATAGAAGCTGAAAGACAAACACAGTTAACAAGATAGCCAGTGTCACTGGATAGTAAAGACAGAGGGGAAAAAATACACAGAAATATTCTTGTGGCTCTGTTTTGTTGCTTGTATTTGGCTTTGTGAAGAAGCTTTGCTTTCTTGATTTGCAGAGGGTTTCTAGGCTGCTAAATTGCACAGTGCTGCAGTAATGCCCCACTTTAATACTGGCAACACTGGTAGAGGTCATTCAGTCTCTGTGTTTTGGTGGCGTTAGCGTTGCTGTGTGGTAAACCGGAGCTGCGTGAATCACATGTTGTCCTTGGGTGTAAAATAGAGTGCTCTTTAGTCAGATATTTGGATGCAGCAGATACTGTCTTTGAAATTTAAGAGAATGCCCACTTTTCCACTCCAGCAATAGTCGTAAACAGATGTCAAGGCTTGAAAAATGATTTCTGACGATACCATGGCTTTTCACATTTCATCATGCCATACTTAAAAAAGAAGGGAGAGGAGGCGGGCTGCTGATCACCACTCAAAACCAAACTAAGATGTATGGTCAGATGGAGAATTGCAATGAAATATGTTGATACTAATCCCTTGTTTTCACTACTGGATAAGCAACAGGTTTCTCAAGAGTATTCTGTTTCTACACCAGTGAATCTAGGTACAAATGGGAGAAGATATGGGTTTGTATCAGGGATAGTGCTGCGCACTGAAGACAAAATGTAGAGGCCCAGAACAAACATCAATTACTCAGTTCCCCATAGACATTAGATCAAGTGTCTCTTGCTTCAGGAAAAGTGGATTTTACTTGGAAATCTACAATTAGGCTGCGCATAGGGCAAGTACCTGTTAATTTCCAATTATATCCTGCAATAGTACACAAGTTTTCCTAGTTGCCCAGGAGAGAAAGTTAGTGAGAGGAGGGACAGCATTTTTCTTCATGCCAGGGAAGTCTCCATCCTGCTGCTGATCGTCCTTTCTCAGGCCTCACTTTCAAACAGCTGGGATGAACCTGCTCTTCCCAGAGCAGCCCGGCTGTGTGTGGTATCAGAAGGTGTCCCAACACAGCTGGTCGGTCTGGGAGATCGCTCCCCTCCCCGCCAAGAAGTACTTGCTGGCTTCAGAAGAGGTGAATAAAAACATCTGGCAGAGAGCAGAGCTATGCAGGTAGTTTTATTTTAAAGACAAAAGCATTTCAGTGTTGTGTTGTTTTACTGAGTTGCCAGGAACTTGCTCGAAGGTTCACCGTGTTTTATTCTGTGTGCTTGTGATCATGTGGCAGTGTTTAAACCCAAACCCATAGGTTTGTTCTGGGCAACCTTACCTCCTGATGCGCTGTCCTGACAGTGATACCTTAAAAGCAGTGACATCTAGATAGCCAGTAACTTGCTGGAGGCAACCCAGTTATTATTACATGAAAGTGTATCTGTGACTGACAGCTTTTCTCTGGCTTCTCATCATGATGAACGTGCAGCCAAAGCCTCTCAGTCCTTGCAGAAAACTGCAAAAAGGCCCCGAGCCATTTGTTGAGGAAGAACTCCAGTGTCGCCGGAGGGAGCCAGGCAGGTCTCCTTGAAGGCCTGCGCTTATTTTCACCAGAATAAAGCAATTTGCTCTGCTTCAACTTACTGGTTTTATTGTGATTCAGGTTATAGCAACAGTTGTCTTCCAGCGACCTAGGTGCCTGTTTTGCCTGACTTGTTGAATGAGGTGTTCCATTTGTAAATGGTCGAGCTGGGTCATAGAACAAATTCTTTCCAGAGGTTAGATTTCCCTGTCTTCTGTTAGCAAGTCTAAGAATTCCAGAGGTGTCTGCCTGCAGGTGGGGTGGGCAATGGAGTTTTCAAGGTTGCGGCTCAGGGCCCAATTCCAAAAAGGGGACCAGTACTCTGAACGGCATAATGGTTCCAGTTCTCGATCATTTAATTTCTTCTAGCAACACCTATCTGAAAGCTCCCATGTGCCTGTTGTTGCTCATGCTTAACTGAAAATAAACTCTAAAAGCTCCCAAACAATTCTGAGCACTGCCCCACCTGCCCAAATCCCATTAGTGGCTGGTATGTCAACCTACAAAATAGCGCTGCGATTGCTGAAGGAGTCCGTGCTGTTTTTCCACAAAAATTATCTCATTTCTTTTAGCTTACACAGCTGTCTTGCTGTCTTGACATAACCGCTTGTCGATTAAAATTCTTGGCACAGAACGGCCTTTACTTATGTGTACATCATAATTTTGATTATTTCTGTTCCTCAGGGGAACTGAAAGCATGTAATCTCTGATTTGTAAAGCAGTCTTGTTACAGGTATCTTATTTTATAGGCTTTAAAATAGAGACATATTTGGTATGTTCCTTTGATTTAAAAGAATATTCTAGTAAAATATGCTTTCTAATAAGATGGTTGTGAGGTGGTTGTAGCCACAGACCTAACCGAACACATGTACATTGATTGCCCAGTAACTCGGTGGCTTCTCCCCACCCCCAGTTTAGTTTGCTTTTCCTTTTCCTTTGAAAAGCAGCGTTGTCAGGATGACGGCTCTCCTGAAAAACTGCTTAGTGTACCTTGATTCTAGACTGGAACTCACTGATTTCTTTCGAAACACCCCTCTTGCCCACAACAAACATCTTCAGCCCTTCTTTGCTCTGCCAGCAGAACACGGGTAACGAGTGGCGGGTCAGCACCCCAGCCAGCGAAGCTGCTCTGTTAGGGTGCTTCAGTTTAGGAGCTTAACTTCAAACACCAAGCTTTAAGACAGCTCTCATTAGTGCTACACAGCTAACTCGTAAAATCTCTCAGGTTCAAAATCTGTGAATCGATAAACGCTTTCCTTTTGTTTAAACCGGAGCTTTAGAGTTATCTATGAATCAAATTATCACCTCACTGAAACCAAAATTATGCATGTTAAAATGTTAATTTTTTGCCATGGCCATGTTAGTCTACTTAAAAGTTGGTTAAATGGTATGCAATAATTTTCATGAAATATGTGGAGGAAGTTACTTTATGTATTAAATTTATTTAGTCAAAGTCATAAAAGATAACATTTCACAGAATAAAAAAATTAGCAGGGAACTATATGTAAACTCAAGTTCATCCACAAATGTTGTTTTGTCAAAATAGAAGTGTATCACAGAAAGATTTTGACTTAGACTGGGAGTGATTATTAAAACCAAACAAAAATAACAGCAACATCTTTAAACATTCTGTTTTTTCCACTCTAAATCACCTCTTGGTAAGGGCTAAAATAGAGTTTATTGCTTATATGTCATCAAAACAAATAAGTTTGCACAACCCTATATAATTTTTCCTGGTTTACTTTCAAGACAAGCATACAGAGTTTCTTACTTTCTGTTGCAGAACAAGAAAATATTCAGAACCCTGAACTTTATAAAGGAACAAAAATCTGATTCTTACATAACTGTAACAGTTATATACCTGTATACATTTTCATTATATTGTTTTGCAGTAAATTACTGCAGTCTTAAAAGCCTACATTAAAGGCAAATTCATTAGCATCTAAGTCTAGATTGCTGTGCTGTAAAAATAGTGGTTGGTGTTTTCCAGTTCAAATGCATCAGTACTGTAAACTCCGTTAGATAAAAGCCTTACCTTGGGTTTTCCATGGTGAAACCAACACTTCTTGTATGAGAAAGTTGACCCCAGTTTTTGCTTATGAAACTAATAGATGTTATAGGCATTGTGAAATAAATAGTTTTGTAGAGCCACTTAGTGTACAAGTTCTGACATTCATTTAAAAAAGCGAGAATTCCAGCATTTAGTTATTACATGCAAATGTTCATAGTGAGAAAATATGCAGTATTATCACTGAATTAAAATAAGATGGAAAGTGTCTGCTAGTGTGCTTATGGCAAACAGCCACACAGAGGCATGTGTATGCAATATCAATACCTATGGAGGCAGGAGTTTGGAGGAGAAGTTGGAATCTCTGCTGCTAGCAAATGTTCTCAGGGTGATTTTCCTTATCAAATTATCAATATACTGGCCTGTTGATGACATTTTCTCTGGAAATATTGTGATTACAGTTTTTGAAACATCTTTATTGAAATTCTACACAGAACTTGTTGCATAGAAGCTAATAGAAGCTTCATTATGCCTGGTACAAATTCATTACTATAATTAATTAGCTAAATTCAGTTTTGTATGCATGCAGCCAAGCTGAGTTCTTAGTTACATGCATATATGTAATCTGTTTGCTGTTGTAAGCATCCTCCGTTTCTTTAACCAGCCATATCTCATTTGTCTCCTCTGAAGCATCCATGTTTGGAGCTAGTTAGTATCAGGGGGGGGAAGGAAAGAAAGATGACATAAAGTCCATGAGCAAACAGAAAACACAAAAGCAAAATAACATTCAGGACCACATCTCGATAAAGTGTTGCAAGTTTTCTAGTGCACGTTGTCCTAGTCTGTGCGTGTGCATGTTGATTGTTGGTACATGCAACAAATATACGGTTGCAGCCCTATATTTTAAATGTATCTAGGTATTAAAAAACGTGATTCATGAGACTCAATCTACATTGTCTACACTGTCTATGTAATCTATACAGTTACTTCTATGGAGATTTTAACAAGGAAGTCTGCTTTCTTCTTATAAAGTTATGCTTATGTTTCTTGAAATCCCCTTCCTTCCGCATTACCATTTAGTCTTATGTAGAAAATATGTGCAAAGTTGTTCTGCTGATCAAATTTGCATTTAATTGCTTTTGGTGCTGTCATTTAAACAGCTGGCAAATACTGTAAATGTTTCAGGTCCCTTACCTGCAGAATGTTCATTTTTTTGGAAAAACTAAATCTCAGAATGATAACTTCATAAAGTGTTTATTTTACAAAACAGAACCAAACATGTTAATGGCTACATCATATAATTAGCTAAATTCCCTCTGCGGTTCTGTAAACTCCAGTCAGGCTTTTCTCACTTGCTTTTTCTGTCTTGGACAGAGATGTTTCATTG
Organism: Egretta garzetta; assembly: GCF_000687185.1. Taxonomy (NCBI): domain Eukaryota; kingdom Metazoa; phylum Chordata; class Aves; order Pelecaniformes; family Ardeidae; genus Egretta; species Egretta garzetta. The sequence continues at coordinate 2,542,314 of NW_009260133.1, forward strand.
TGTAAAGCTCCACTATTGTTTTACTGAATGTAGGAACATGGAAAGAACAACCAGTGGGTATCTTTGACCTCACTTCACCCCACATTGGTTTGACATTAAAGCTAAATGTCTTCTGCAGGAAAATGAACGATAATATCAAACAGCCTGGAAAGCAAAAGACGTGACTGCACCTATCAGTTATTCGAAGTAATCCACTACATTTTAGGGTAATGTACGATAAATCAAGATATTTAGTGGCCAGTTTCATTTATATCACCCTGACAGCAAAAGAGAGACAAGTATTTCACGTAATTCTTTATATCCTGCTGGAAACACTGGAAAAGTCTTGCCTTAGTGTGAATCATGGTCACATCTTAGAGGTATTTTCTGTTATCTCTTGGAGCCTCATCTAGCTGCTATTGAGGTCAGTGAGAGTTTAGTGATTGAAAACATGTTTGCAGTGATAACATCCCTCTACTCTCTTAATGATCAATTCAAACAGCTAATAGCTCTAAAGGAACCCTCTTATGTCTATGTCACTTCCTCTGTTGTTGAACATTTTACTTAAATTAAAGAAGTGCTAGCTTCTTAGCATGCGTATTAATTGAAGTTCTTGATCTCAAGGTAGGCTATAAATAGTACCCTTTTGCCATCTGCGATATGCAGTACTGCAGTTCTCACTTTCTTTGCATGTCTGCTCTTCTTAAAAACACATTTTTCCCTGAGTATCTTTTATATGCAATACACAAATGATTGGGTTAATTGATTCCAGTTTATGCTGGCATTTGGAATTTACTGAGCAGATTTAACTTTCGAGCAAGCCTGCAGCTATTTTTGTATTATGAGGTACTATAGTGGGCACAAGGACAACTGCAGTCCAACGTAGACGTGTCTGGGTCGGCTCACTTTGGATGGCGTGGGGCAGAAACAGGTCAGCAGGGCATCAGGGAACTCCAAAAAGCAGAGAAAATGCATCCATGTGATGCACTGTACTGCTGTGAACGATCTACGGGGATCAAAGTTTGCTAGTTTAAAAATAACTTTAGTACCTTTTTGTGACACTGAACTAATTTGTGTGGGTGCAGTAAATGTCATTTACTTTCATATCAACCTTGCCAATTTTCAAGTAGCGGCTCTCCATTTTGTCTCTTTGACAGGCATTTGCTGGTTTTGCTTTCCATTCCAAAAGGAGCAGCCTCCTTCTGCATCCTCACTAATGCAATGCCTCAAAATCCAGTGAAATTTGGAGTCAGAACTTAACTCTGTTTTCTCTAAAGGCATGTAAAGATTTCTCATTATTGTTTTACCCTGGTTGGCAGGGATGTGATCGTTAGGACAGAAATAAAAGAACATACATTTTCAGATTGTATTTCCAAACTTTCAGCTTTGTGGCTTCTTTCTGATGAATGAGCAAAACCCATCACATACCAAGTAAATGTTACAGGAAAAAAAAGACTCCTGAAACATATTAGCTGTCTACAATGACAGCCCAGGTCTCAGTTCAAAGAAAGTTGTCCTGAGCATCACAGACACATTGGAATATGTCCTTCCCACATTCCTCTGAAACCACGGACAGGACATCCTGCAGCATAATAATAAGAGCCTGTGGGTTGTTAAGAGCCAGGAAAGAGCAGCATTAGAATAGGGGAGAGAAGTTATACTTGAACAAGAAAATATCAGACCTTTCTGCTAGACACCAAACTACCAGACTGATTCCTGATCCAAGTTCAAAAGATTAATTTGCCTTTTCTACGTCATTTGAGACGTATTTAAAATGGTATGATATGGCAGTAGGATAATACTGTTTATTTCAGAAAAGAACTTTCTCAGTTATACTTCTATCTTGATTGGCCTTGAGCTTTTTTATGAGGTCTCATAACAAACCAAGCCTACAGGAATAAAACCTAAAAGTAAAATAATATGTCCTTAACAGTTAAATAGATATTCTATGCTATTTACTGGTTTTCAGTCACAAAGTGCAAATTCATAATTAAAGCTGCTAAGTTCTCTTGCAAAGACCTTATTGGAAGATATTTTGGGGGCATGGCACTGCTAATGTTCAGAGATCTTTTCGAAAAGCAAATTGTACTTCTCTAGACAGTGTGTACTCTGTTCTCTTTTACTTATTTAAGAAGAGGGCAGATCAGAGACTATGGAAATGTCCGTGGATATGCATCCAAATCCAGTCCTGCTATGTTTGGTGAATAGCAGCTGTTTATGGGTGCTATTTACTTTGAATATAGAGTCAAGAAAGGCCCCGCCATTAAACTACATCTGTCTGAGGTGTTCTTCTCAAGGTACACGAGCTTCACCACCTAAGAAATATTCATACTTTCCTTTAAGCAAGCATGCTTTCTATTCATTATTTACTTTGCCTGTCGTATTCATCATAAATTTATTATATATTTAATGCTCATTAAGAAAAAGAAGCATTTTTCCTTCCTCAATAGAAAGGCCAAGAAACTAAAATGGTAATATTAACTCAAAGAAATGGACAGCAAACAAATAGCAGTTTTAATAATGTGAATCCTTCATAAAGGGGATTAAATACTTCTGACAGTTTTCTCATTCCATTTTGCTTGAAATCTTCCTTGTAATTTTTTTTTTCCGGTTCCAAAGTGGCTTTATGCAAACCCACGCTACAGGGTATTCTCTACTGTCCTTAATGCCAAAAGACTATTTGACGGTGTCAGAGACAGAAACCCTCTGAGAGAATGCAATATTCCACTACACCAAAGTGAAAACAAAATCCTTTGATTGTAGCAGAGTCTGTTTCTTTTCTTGTAAGGACTGAAGACATTTTGGCAGCTATGCTGCTTTTCTTGTGATTTGTGGTATTGTTTATTATTAAAACAAATTGCCCATCTATTGGAGGATACTGAGCCAAATTTGCTGATGTCAGTGAAGACGCCCTGCGGCTGAAAGGAGGTGGTTATAATCTGTGCAGGAACTTAAGAGGCTTAGAAAACTGGTGCAGAGAAACATCCCAACTTTGCAGATTTGGAACATTTTTAACTGGCAACCCCTGGCAGTGTAAAGTGAAAGTAGGGTCCAGCTTTTGGGTTGGGCTTCATTTTTAAATGGAAGAGGTAGGGCTGCACCAATGTCTGTCAGCAGCAGCAGTCTCTGAGAGCAGAGGGTAGGAGTCAGTCTTTTAATGAACAGTGGCTCACCTGGGGGGGATCAGCACATACTTAAACTGCCCTCAGTCCAGTACCTGCCTCAGCTCTCTGGAACAGCATCACCATGAATGCCGGGGAAATCATTCCTCGGGCGCAGGGAAACCTTTGCTCCATCCGTGCCTTTGCTCTGGTGAAGGAGGGTGAGTGCTAAGAGAAGAACAGCGCAGGGCTTTTCTAGTGCCTCCCCTGATTTTGAGACACAACAAACTTCGTGCTAAATTCTGACGAGAAACACAAATTAACTGCTTCTTTCCATAACAGCATAGAAAAGCGGATTTCCTAAGCACTGATAATTATTGCTGCCTGGTAGGGGAAGTGCCGAGCCATAAAAGGTTGCATCAGAACTTTCCCAAGCGCTGAAAAGATCAAAAAAGGCATGACCAGGGAAAATATGGGAAAGCTTTATTAGCCTCTTCCATGTTGTGCATGTACTTTTGTACCAGCTTCAGGCAAGGGACTGTTTCCCAGCTGCTTGCTGGGTGAAGATCTGTTGTTCTGCGTGCTAGGTAATGGGATGAGGAGGAAAACCACCTCATTTTCATTGACAGTAAAGCATCATGGGCCCCTTAATTGCAAGAAATATGATGTCTCAAATTTTATCTATTAACTAGAACTTGTAATAGCCACATGTCACTGCTGTGGGTTAAACTGCATTACCACCTCTGTGATCCAGCACCGTAATTAGTTTGTGTAGAGAGAGCATTTTCATAGTGAACATAGCCTTGCTTCATACCTAGTTTTATTAGGCTGTGACAGTGTACTTTCACAGCAATTAGCTCAGTCAGCTCCATTAAATATGACATGTCGCAAGCCTTTCAGCTTCACTCATTACAAGTCTGAGAACTGACTCCTCAGATCCCCGGTGTGATAAGGAGACAGCGCTGCCCTCTTTCACCTTGGAATATGGAAATGTAGAAATAACACAGACTGTTTGTACTTCGTGTCTTATTAAGATCCGTATCTCTCTTACATATATATACCCTAACCATTCTATATATGTAATTTGTGAATGTAATATACTTTATTCTGAAAACATCTGACTTGCTGGCCCAGTATGAAGCCTACACAGGCCACATGGCTCCACTAGATTGCTGCCTGATAGCTTCATGTAAACCCTAGTCAAAATATCTCTCTCTCTCTTCTTCTTTTTTTTTTTTTTTTCTAATAGAAATGAGCTTAGAGCAATAAAATAGTTTTAATTTCACAAAAGGACACTCCTTGGGAGATTGGATTAGATCTCAGTTTCACCCTCTCTTTAAGGGCAAAAATATTTTAGAAGAAAATTGCATAATTATGTTTCTTTTACCTAAGGCAAGTTCTGCCAGTGAACCACCATCAAAGGTATGAATTTAAGCAGGAAACCGGCATTTCTGGCTGGAAAGAAAAGCAGCATTATCTCTACTTTGTTTACTTTAACTGGACCAGCAACGATTTAGCACGAACATGGGAGTTTTGCCTGCACATAGCTAAGGGGAGAGAGAGTGCCTAGATGTTAGATACGGATGTATATGCATTCATGCCTTCCTTAGGTTTAGTATACATCACTGAGCAAAGCTGTGAGATGTTATCTCCTTGCCAATACATCAGCCTGTTTTGCTTGGATGAAAATTGACCACCCTTCAGAATGCCAAGTCATTTATCAAAATAAAAGACCCCAAACTATCTGTGAGAGGCAGAGCACGGGCTTGGTCGAGAGCGTATGCTGGAATGCATTTAACATCTCTGAACGTCATGCAAGAGAGGTAGAATGCAGCTGCTATTTGCACTTTCCTCTATGCTCCCATAGGAAAATTTGTTTTGTGAAATTCAACTGACCAGATAACTATCGAAGGAGAAGAAAGAAAGTGATAATACATGGGCTGTGAAACCTTATCCTAAATTGGTCTAGTAATATTGGGGGAGAGGTACTCATGTTACTGCTTTTGTAAGTACTGTAAACAGGTTAAAGCTTTTTTGTTACTGAAACCACATGGAAAATGAATTCTTTGTCAAAGAAATTGATACTTCGCTCGGCATGCTGTTACAGCTTAAATAATGTTAAAGCGAAAATTGAGAGGGTTTGAAAAATTGTCTTGCTCTAAAAATATAGGACGCAGATGATTTCATGAAAGACATTTTCAGATAAGTAAAATATGTAAAAGGTATTGTGAAGAAGTATTTTCTCAATATTCCCGCATTTACTTTTGTGCTGTTAGCATACTAATAAATGCAGTGGTGTTTTCATGTATAACATAGGCGTCATCCAGAACCCAATGAAGCTGATGGAAAGAATCCCACTGACTTCAAAGACCTTGGAATCAAGCCCTTACATAAATTGCTAATTAAACTTGATTAGTAAGTAAGGTTGGCCAATGGAAAAAGTTTACCAGATTTATAGCCTACTTGAATAATAGGTAGTGGAATTAGTGAAAGTCTTGGAACTTTATTGCTGGAGTTCTGTTTGACCACAGCACAGCATGAGCTATGGGCCTGTATTGCTTTTCCTCATATTAATTCCCTGGTTCATAGAAGTAAGGCAAATGTTTCTTTCTAACATGATTTTTTATTGTTTACATAAGACAGGCTTCCTTTTCATTAAAACTTTTGTTCTGTTTCCTTTGAAAAACAATGCTATAAATTAAGGGAAAGGGAGTATAACTTGCATTAATGGGATGAAATGAAAAAAAAAAGAAGAATTATGCAGAATATCAGAGGAAACATCCTGACAGCACGATCTGTTAGAGCGCTGAATTGTCTCTTGCAGGAAGTAGAGGAAGCCACGTCGCTTGGGACAGTGTGAAACTAGATTGGGTGAACCACAGAAAAATCCAGCATATAAATGAGACTGGGAAATGGGCTGAATCACTTAGTAGGCCTTCTGTGCATCTGATGTCTAGAAGAATGTTAAGAGTTGTACAATTTTCAGAAAGCCTGTGTATGTCTAGGCTTGTCTGTGGTGCTGATTATACTGAACAGTTTACATTAGGCAGTTTTCAGTAACCCACATGTAAAGCTAACCGGGAAAATCCTCAAGGAAAAAGAAACCAAACTAAGATGAAAACTATAGCCCTGTAACTCTGAAAAAGGGCTTAATGTGCCTATACCTTCTGATTCTTACCTGTTTGTCTCACGCTGGTGTAATTGCTTGACTGTCCAAACGGTGGTTAGGATTCTGACCTACTGGTGTGAAAAACAGAGGCTGAGTGGGGTCAGTGTTTGGCTCACTGTATTAACCTAATTCTCTGGTTATCAGTGCTTTGGTAGCTTAAACATATTGTATGTGCGCTGATCAGGCACTTAAAAAAAAATAATAATCCAGTATACTTTTAGGGATAACTAGAGTTCACAACTAGATTTTCAGTTCCACTGATTTAGTTACTTGAAGCCTGCAGCTGCCTGACTTCTTTTATTTGGTTTAACAGACTTTGCTGTGTGTATTTGACCTTATTAAATGGAGGGTGTATGCAATAAATCCTATTAAATATGGGGTAGATAAGAACATTACATACCCCCAAAAGCTCTCCTAATATGCCATGAAAATATTATTTTCATTAATATGAAAAATGCTGCTGCAGAATGTATCCTGGAAGGAAAGAAAGATCTTTTCCTCATGGCTTGCTTAGAATTTTTAAGGTGTTCTTTGAAGACCATCACCGTATGGCTTAGAATTAATCAACAAACTGTTCCTAAACGCCATTTGCCAGGAATAATCAAGCGGGCATATGTTCAACACTCAGGAAACATTTTAGAGGATTAAAAGTCACAGCGTGGAGAGGAATATGAAATCCTAAACCTCCCCCTGCACTCAGACAAGCAGACAGCCACATCATGAGCAGCTGAATCAGACTTCAGGAACTGCTTGCACAAACTATGAAAATGTCTGGCAAGATAAAATGTACCCTCAGCTGGAAGAAAATGATTCAGTGGTCACATGGTGTCCCATGGCCATAGCTTTAAAACAGACTTTCAGAAACATATTCGACATGTGTTGATGATCACACAGATGAAAGCATGCATTGTACAGATGGGAATTCTAGTGTCTTGCGCAGAGCCTTCAGGACTTATGAAAGAGAGCATTTACAGTGCACTTTTAGGACAACCGCGGAAAAAGAAGTGCCTTTATCAGTCAGTACAGTAGTTATGAAAGCCTTGTTTTCTTGAACATACTGAAGTATTCACATGTACACATATGGTATTGGAGATTAATTCATCTGTCCCTTGATGCATTCCTCATCACTGAAATAGAAAAACAAAACAGAAGAAAATGGAAAAGACTGCTGTGGAAAGAAAAGCCCCATTTTATTCAGTCTTAAGCATGACAAAGAAAAAAAATGGTCGGGGTCAGTCTTTGAAAGATTTTTTTGCATGCCCTGTGGACTTGAACTCCCCTAATGTATTTTACCAAGCTTTATGCCTGGGTAAAACAACCCTAGATATTTACTTGCTGTATCATGATGGGATTTTAAAAAGCATGTGCAAGACAGAAAAAAAGCCACACTTTTTCCCTTTTTTTTTGCATTTTTTTTTTAATGGAGAGGATATATGTTTCAGTCTTTCAAATAATCTCAGTTTAAAAGCATGTGCAAGACAGAAAAAAAACCACACTTTTTCCCTTTTTTTTGCATTTTTTTTTTAATGGAGACGATATATGTTTCAGTCTTTCAAATAATCTCAGTTATAGACATTGTTTTCTTTTCTCTGAATTTTTATATCCAGGGTACTTCTTTTAGGGGAGGTCAGTTAAACCTCAAAGCAGACAAACAATTTTCTTAAGATTGACTGTAGCTTCAGATTGACATTTCTTAATGAGCCTAAGCCCCAAATCCTGCCTTGCTGAAAATGGTCTAGGTTCACCAAGGTTTCTAATCTTTCAGTTCAACTTTTAGATGTATGACAAACCCTCAGACCAGGCAAGAAGTCAAAATAAGCAAAGATCTTTCTGGATTTTTTCCATGTGTTCTCTGGAAACACATAAATCTCAGTGTAGGTTTTATCAGGCGTATTTTCCCTTAGATCTAACCTAACCTGATTTTTCTCATGAAGCTCCATATTTGTATAAAGGCATGGACATCTATATGCACACATTTGTTCATTAAGCTCACAAAAACTTAGCACGATCCGGGCAGATCTGTGTTATGGATTTGAACATAAAAATAGGATGGAATGGACCATTTTGCATTAGGGAATAATTTATAACTGAGAATTTAAAGAACCAGTCACATTGTAGTAAATTATAAAATGTTTTAGCCATGTGTGTATTTTGCAAGCACACAGGTATGGTTTTCAGTTGTGTTAAGCCAGCTCTTTGGTGATCTTTGGCGGGGTATAGTGAAGCTGTGAATTACATCTATAGAATTTAATGTTACAGTTAAGACTCCCTTCCTTTGCAGATATTCTCAGCTTCCAGGATGAATTTATCAGTTGATTTATGTACATTTCTCAAAAGTAAAACTACTAAAATGCTTTTAAAATGAATGGTACAATTTGAGACAGGACCGACTGTCAACTGAGATCAGTGGAATTACATCAGAGATTAAATTGGCCTACTGTTAAAATTATTAATGTTGGCCCAAAAACCAAAATTTTAAATCAGTCCTCATTCAATCATAATTCCCATTGTCCTTTGTCAGGTTTTTGCTTGCAGAAGTGAATAAAAAAATGAGAGTTTGGCTCCTCAAGCTGTATGTTATTGAAATAAAATTGTTGACCTTTCTGGTAGATGATCACAGTGGCACAGTCAGGTTTCTTGCCAGGTTGGCGGGCTATAAGATTAAACTTTGAGGATTTATAATTATAGTAAACTAGTTTTGCCATACCATCCAGGCAAGGAAGTAAAACAGTTTAAGAGAAATGCCTTAAGTAGGCGCAGTCATTCTTGCAGAGATCAGATTTCCTTTGCACTCTCTTTTCTATACCCTGTAGGTAATAAATTCCATCTGGATGTATGGCAGCAGTAGCAACATTCAGTGTCCCAAACAGTCAGCCACCCAAGGTAGACACTTTGCTCTAACATACATATCTTGATCTCTGCTTCTTGGGCAATGCTATCGCAAATTACAATGGACCGTTTAATTGGGTAATTTCATTGATCAGATTTACCACTGCCATCCTTGTTGCTAATACCTGTAATTACGTTTGGACTTAATGAAAAGGCTACAGCAAAATGTCTGAGGAGCCCTATAACCTGGTTTTCCACATTCCTGGCCTTTTGTTTGTTCCAGGATTTGTAACACAGTAATTGATAATGATAGGTGATAGCTGAGATAAGTGGTTTTACTGTAATGCCAGGAAATTAGTTTACTTGCACTTATAGCCAGAAGTGTATTTCATCCAATTGTTTTATAGGTATTTGCTAAGGAAAGAAAATAATAATAATAATAATAATAAAAACCCCAACCAAATTGGGAGAGAAATTCTGCAGCTCTATTCTCAGCAAAATTTCACTTCTCTTTGTTTAGGTCTGGCTTTAGCAAGTTGCTTCGTTATATGTGAGCCAGGATAACAACTGCAGAAGTTAAAAACTGAGGCAAACAGGCAGATAGTACAATTTGGCAGTGTCATTTTACCTGTGTTATGATTTCCTCATAAATAGCACTTCTACAGTTTTTGTCATACTTTCAATATTAGTGCTTGCATTAACATGGCTCTCATGATTATCTTTTTTGTAATGTAGTTTACAACACCTCTAAAATACATTACAGGGTAGAAGCATACCTGTCACATCTATGGGAAAGATCACATTCATGATAAGCAGTGAAGGAGGACAGAGCAGAGTCCTTTCAGTCAGAGGACATTTTTCATTCATTTAACTTCAGTGATATCCCTCCAAATGGCAATCTAGTGTAATCTTGGGACATAATTTGTAACATAACCTGCTGCGAGCTGACCAAATTCTCGTTGATTTTTCAATTCTGGTTGTTGCCAAAATTTTGCATGAAGCTGAAATACCCAAGCTTCAGTATCATCAAAGAGGCTGCAAAATGTTCACGGTGAACACAGCTTTTGTGTGTTATTGAGGAAAACCAAAGTGTTATGGCTTTGGAAAAATAAATTTCTAGGAAGTCACTAAAACAGGTTACAAATGAGATGGAAGATTAATACTTAAAAAGACAATGGACTTGTGAAGGGTAATTGCACAGCCAGTGTTTCCAGTTTGGAAGAAGCACTTAAATGTGTCAACAAGATTTGTGGCAACATCTGCTGAGCACATTTTGGTGCCATCCTTTATAGCCACTCATTTTTACAAGGCATAACCATTTCTGAAACATATCTGAGGCTACAGTGCTGTGTGAGCAGCTGAGAAATCTATCATTTTCTTGATACTGAAAAGAGGTAGACTTGTTTTCTTTCTTCTCTTTCTGCTGTTCTTTCCACCCTTCCCTGGTCTTTGCTGATTAGTTTTAAAACAGCAGGATTAAGAAGCTGAATTGATTCAAGGAAGGGTCCAACCAGGTGTAGATATTTGCCTGTATGGGCCTTGTAGCAAAATGGATGGGATGAAGATTGAGTGAAACTTCTTTCTTTGGGCAAAAAATGTGTTATTTGAGTTGCTAACTTCATTTTGTGGATCCTAAGAAATGGTAGTAATTTAAATATTCTGGGTCTCACACTGAGATCAAGATGCAATATTAAGGTCAGCATGGGCTGATAATGAAAAAGTATTGGACCTGTATCTGAATTCCATCTCTGCCATTGTGCCCTGGACCTATGCATACAATTTTCTGAACTGTACCAAACCACTAACTAGATTACAATATGTAAATGATGTGTTTATATGTAAACCATACAAAAAGGGTATGTTCTGAGACTGCAGGTGATACATTCAGAAAGCTGGCTGGTGTCATCAAAGTGCTGAACCATGAAGTACCTGTATGAGATAAGTGTGGGACAGGATAAAACTTAATTGCTTCAAGGAAATTAGCAGAACTGAAAATGCCTAGGCTATTGAAATATCAAACAGATAACATAGCTTTGGTTTGATATGTAATATGCTTGGGAGAAAGGGATATTCTAATATGCGGTGATATTGCCAGTCTAGAAACTGGTCAGTTGTCCTCCTTCTCCTGCTCATTTTCACAGAGGACTTTCTGAAATCCAACAAGGTAGAGTAACAAGCATACCACAGTCTCAAGATGAAACATTTTGAGAATAATTCTTCTGCACAGAAATGTTATGATTAGACATACAAATAAACATTTTGAGACTTTTTTTTTTTTTCTAAGGGAGTTGGAAGGATCTTAGGAAATGAGTAATTCTCAGAATAGGCAGGAATTTCCTTAGGAACTTGCTAATTGCTGGACGCTAGAGAAGTATTGGCATGTCCATTATTCCCTGGGCATTGGCACTATTCAGTAAGATGTCTGTGTGATTAATGGAATGAGCCTGGTCCAGACAATGAAGAGTGTTAACAAGAACTTTGCAGAGCTCATGGAAAGTGCCTGGTTATTAGCGTTACACAGATGTGCAGAAAGTTGAAGAATATTTGTAGCTGTTGACATTTCTTGGGTGATGTCCATAAAAATGCTGGAGGTGGAAAAAGATGTCTGATACATTTGTTTAAAGAGTAGACCTCCAGATCAGATGCAAGATAGCTAATGAAGGAAGAAAAACTATGTTTGAGTCTAACAAGTTACACTTGGGCAATAAATGAGAGGGTGTCATTCAGTGTGTGAATAAATCATGCACACTCAAAACTAGCTTGGACATTGTGAAATGCTTGTGTCCCTGTTAAACCAATGAATGCAAGTGCATTAGGAATAGACTCTAGTCCTTGTGTGCAAGCTAAAATGATGTATCAAAAAAAAAGCTAATGAAGAAGGCAGTTTGATGTATTTATAACAAAGAAATTCAGGAATATGAGGAAGAGACAAAGAGAATTCTAGTATCACTAGAAATAACTATGCCGTATAATACATCTTTTAGTATGAGTCTCCAAAGGAAATAGCATGTTACTTGTTTATGACTACTTCAGACAAGTAATAAATTTATTTTAGCTGTTTACCTTTGTTAAAATATTTTTTTGGATGATAAACCTGTTATAATACAAAAATGTGTATTACTTTGTGGGAGTGATATATATATAGTCAATTGACAGATTTCTTCAAAATGTATTGCTAAATTTCTGCTATCTGAGGTCATATTATTAACTTATTTTTATGCTGGGCTCCTCAGTATAAGCTGGGACCTACCCTTTTTAGTCTATGACTCAGACTGTTCATTTACTACATTTAACTGAAAGTTAAATGCTTTCCAAAGAGAATTTGGGAAAAGGTGGGAGCATTTATATCACTTGTTAACAACCCTTCTATATCTCTGAAAAGACTGACATCAGAGGAAGCCAATTTGGGGAATGTACTTCAATACATCTTATGCTTCCTGCAGTAATGAAAGTCAGAAGACCTGAATTTTAAACATGATTCTTTCTGCTCATGATTTCATGGTTTTATACATTGATTTCTTCACTGTCTCTTTTTCTTTAATTTTCTAATTTTTTTATTTAGACATAGGTAGACGATGGACAGTATAGATGTATTATTTTATGGCCAGTAGCTAGCATTATTTTAATCTATGAAATCCGTGGTTAAAGATACCAGATCAAACTTTTAGACCACTCTTTAAAACATGTTTGCAGAGCCTTTTGTCGCATATTTCTACCCATACAAAACTTCATAGATCCACGTGAAATTATGTTTTCCTTCCATTCTTCTGGTAGAGTTTAACAAAATTTGCCTATTAGGTAAGCTTAGTTTTTCTTTAAAGAAGGTAACTTAGGTTTGGGAAACAAACCAACAGAAATCCAGGACAAATTCCAAGAGAGGATGTATTGCATTTAAAGAACAGCCTGCTTGCTAGGGGCATCTTTGCTTTTTTAAAGCTTTGAATTGGCTTTTATTGTATAGCTATGTCCTCAGAGAGCTAGGATTTACAGGCCTCATTAATGTAATTTATAAGACTAAATGACAAGCATACTAAAGGATCTGCAGCTGATCCAGTCAGCAACATACAGATAATTCAGATTTGTCCAACCTGGTCTTGTCAAGTCAAGCAAAACAAAATCAATCAGTGAACAGAAGGAGTGGGAGTACTTAACCTCAAAAAGAGAGTCTGTTTCCTGCTAGGGGTCTGGGACTGGGCAGCCTGTGCCCTTTTTGTATTTCAGAGAAAACACTGTAGGAAGTGATTTTTTTTTCCCCCCCCACTTTTTTTTTTTAAGCGTCAAAAAAACTACTGACATTCTTTGAGAAATCCCCTTCTTGCTTTCATCTGTGCTGTCTTGAAAAGTGGCATGATGGCAGTGCTCGGGAATAGCTTTCTCAAAGACAGTCCAAGTCAGAAAATTGCTATTTGCCAGAGAATCACATTTCCATCTTGCAGCCACTAATAATAACCTACAAAAGTATTCACTCTCAGTTTTAAACGACCTCTTGTGCTTGCTGCTGCCACTGAAATTAACAGTTAGTCAACATAACTGCTATTTTCCCTTCAACTGAGAACCAGCTATGAGCGTGAGGCACGTGTGCCCTGGCTGAGGAGAAGAAAGCAGACTCCCTGAGCAGGGGACCTGATCACCCAGGCTGTGGATTCCTCCCCACCTTTACTTTCAATTTGGCTGCACATGCATCATCAAATAATGCAATTTCAAGACTTAGGTTGAGCTGGGGGTGGGGGTAAATAAAGCTTAGTTCTGCTACGTAGCATATCAACATTGAGCTGTCTGCTTGTGAGCAGGGCCTGCTTGTGAGCAGGACCTTCTTGTGAACAGCCTTCCTTGAAACTTGCAGAGAAGACACCAACTTCGTGTCTGATAACAGCTACTGAAAGCTGTCCTCTCACTGAAAGGACGATGGAGAACCAACAGCCTTTAGACTTTCTGCCTCACATGCATTTTAGCTGATAGCTCTAACATGTGATGTGTGTCAATGTACCTAGTGCCATGAACTAGTCAGAGACACGTGAGCCTGTTTGTGAACAGTTCATTGAGCAAGGAACTGGTTTTTGCTTTATTAGCCTTGTTTTCATGCTTGTCTGGAGTGATATACCATGAGGTGTTTTCGGTTGAGGAGTTTTGAACTTTTTTTAGCAACAAAACCTAATTTGTTCAAAGTAAAAGCAGAAGTCAAATCCCCCAGTTAGTGGGCAGAAGTAATGTGCTACAATTTACATCTTGGGTCACAAAGATTAAAAAAGCAAATTCCTAATATTGTGTTTACTTCCTGGCACAGCAAAGAGAAGTAGAAAAGACTACAACATGTTCATGAGCAGGTTCTTGGCTCCCTTTGCTGGTGGCTCATTAGAATGCTGTGTAACAAGACTCTATACAGGTGGACAGTTAAGAGCCAATAATTTTAATTAGTGCTTTTTTAGATCTGTGTACCCAAGGATCTCTAGGAGCTTGACCTTGGGCCAGAAACCAGTCTAATGTTTTAGGTCATTGTGGGCCTGCTAAGATGCTTGTCTTGCTAGTGACTAATTTATGACTCATTCTCTCCTCAATTAGTCATAGTATTGCAAGTTTCCACAGTGTGAAGTTACAACTAAGAGGAGGAGGAACTAGGGCAGAGAAAAAGCTAAGGAAGAAAACTAAAATGGGAAGGATTTATTATTATACAATATGGGTTGAAAGAAAAGAGAAACAAACTAGCAAGACTTGTTTATTGTCTAAACTGAGGTTCAGCAAGGTAAACTGCAAGGAACTGTTGGGGTTCCATGGACTCATTGCGTATTTCTAAATTACCATTAGATATTTAGGAAAAAAAAAATTTAAAAAAGCCCACCCAAACAATTGGTTCTCATGAACACCTCACCAGTGAATCTTTGCTCAGTGTACCATGGATCAAACAGCAAACTCTGTCTTTGACTAGCCCCCTAGCCACGTTCTGTGAGCTAGGGTGATCCTTTGCCTGGGTTAGTTTGCTTGGGTTTGGTGATGGTCTTAGCAAAATATCTGGGAGAACTAGAAAAAATCCAGTAGAGGAAGTAATATAAATCTTTGGACTGATAGACCTAAGAGGAGGAATTTTGAAGGGAATGAGTGAAGAGCATCATAGAAGAACTTATGCAAAACATTTTAAAATAGTGAACAGTAAAACCATACCTGTTTGCAATAAATGATGAGAGAACCTGAAGGTTTAGAAGTTTCACATTTGAAACTGGTCTAAAAATGCTTCATGAAGCCTTTTTGTGCTCAAAAACTTAGACATCAGGTAAGTAACAAAAACACAAACAAATTAATTCAATCTTTGCTGCCTTAGAGCTTCCTTCTTAGGCTATGCATTCTAGAGATGGTATTATATTCTTGTCCATTGTGGGAGAACAGTGTGCCGTGTTATCACACAGTGATTTAGTTAGATATATCTCGGGGTCCTATTTTAAAAAACCCAAAACCTTGCAGCCAAAAAAGATAGTTTCTTTCTGTATAAACTGAAGAAATTCATAGAAGAGCCCAGGGCGGAAACAGCTATACAATTCATTTGTGTCCATCCACCTTCACCCTAATAACACCCATAATGACAACTTCTTCTGGTGAGAGAGGAAACCATGTAATCTCAAACAGCCTTTTTCAGCTCTAAAGTTGCTTTTTTCCACTGAAATGACAGTAAAGACTAGGTTGGTGACTTAAATTCACTTTAGAATGTAATGGTTTATAAAACCAAAACCCCACTGTCACAGCTTCTTTGCAGCAGATTTTGTAGCATTTGAGATACAGATCTTAGCTTTACTGTTGTCTAAGTGAAGACAACGCTTGAAAAATTGGACCAGTTTTTGTCTGAAGAACCTATTGCCACCTTTCTTTTTATTTTTATGTCAGAAAATGGCTTGTTTCAACACTGCCAGTTTATGAGCATACACTAGAAACACAACAGAACAAGCTGGAAGCATTTTGGATGAAAGGCTTCTGTTGATTATATGTATAGAAGTGTCATCAGCTCTTCAAATGCATAGCAACCAACACTGAACCTCAAAAATTTCAGACTGTTCACTTCAGATAAGCATCCAAAAATTAGTTTTCTTAACCAAAACTTGTCCAAACCTCTTTGGTCTGGAAATCAGGCTGGAAATGTTACATGATCGGACTTTCTTATGAGTTTTCCAGTGCTCATTTCCTTTTGCCAGCAAAGATATCATGAGAACAGCTTCTTATACCATGGTGTGTCTGCAATTAGGCTTTTGCTCTTGGCTGAAGAAAAACCCCAACAGTTAACCAAGCCTGTTTTGAACTTGTGCAGGGAATGGATTTGATGCAAAGTCCACCCCTAATAATTACATAGGAGAGAGAAACCATATACTCTTATGCAATGAAATATGCATAGTATTAATTCCTTTGCAAGATTTTAAAGCCACTTCCTTTCTTCTTGTGGCACTAAATCCAATAGTTTCATTTTTAAACCAAACTTGGACCAAAATTGAGTTCACATGTAAGTGAACTTCAGATTAAGTCTACCAGTAGAAAAATTGCTAATGCAACAGAATTGTTTCTACTCTTCCTTTTTCTATGCCTTATGGTGTATAATCCTGTTTTGATCTATATTCCTCACGATCCTTTTTATGAAAAAACAAAAAGACACCTTTTGTTTTCAATGGTTTTGCTGTAAATTAGGCTAGGAGAGCTGGCCAATGTTGGGAAAATGTATCTGAAAAAGATATAAAGTGTTATGTAGTTAATAAAAATATGTGAAACACACAGGAGGCAGATAAGTCCTAAAGAAGGCGCAATAGCTTGCAGAATAAGAACAATTAAAAATAAAGCAGAGAATACTGCAGGGCTGGCCTAGGAGAAATAGCACCCCAGATCCTCAAGTCAGTGACACGGATTACTGTTTTGTCTGCTGAGTGTTACGATGAAGAACTAGGGCATTAAATCTTACAGAGTCTGTTCCTGTGACTCCTTTTTATTGGACTCAAACATTTCAAATGATGGGAACTTAATGGACAAATTGTGAACCGAGTTGTTGCCATCAGATACCCATGTGAGTGGCGACAGCAACTCACACAGTTGCTAGCAGTTTCATGCGGGCCAGTGGTCCTTGTGTGGGCCTGTGAAAGTTCAGTACCAGCTGCAATTTGAATTTTCTTTCTTCTACTGACTAAAAATCAAAGGTGTTACAATCACCAAGGGTAACATTAACCTATAAAGGTATGAAAATTTACGTTCAAAAACTGTCCATTGCTAAATAAAGAACTTCTGGTAGAGAGAGTGCTAAATCGGAGTAAAAAAGTTGGGCTTTTTACAGTCAAGTATCAAACAATTTACCTGTGACAAAGACACAGGAACAGAATGCTGGAAAGGAGACTTGGCCCTTTACTCATCAGCAGCCTTTCCCATACAAACTTGCCTACCTTGTTCTGTTTGGCTTTCAAGGCGAGTGGAAAAGGCTTCAACACATTTGTATAATCCTCTTTCAGTCAAAAAAAAAAAGGTTTTCAGAAGTGCCTAAGGACAGTTTTTTCAAAAGTTTTGAGGTTACTTAGGCGCCATTTGTAGCATAAACTGTAGCATAAAAATAGCTTTAAACACATTCACATTCAGTTCTTTTGAAAATTGGAAGTCAGGTGCTACAAAATTTTTGTGGTTTTCAGAATTTTACCTATATAGAAAAGTAGTTGGTTTTATTTGTTCAACTCCAGGTCTCCATTTTCATTGTTGCTTCATTTTAATTCTGCATATTACTAAGAATGCACATCAGTTTTATTTGTACTCGGCATAGGTCTCACCAGCTGTTTTGTTTCCCATAGCTTTCTGTAAAAGGGAAACATCAGGCATATTTTATAGTTTACATTTTTGTTGCCACTAGTCTGAATAATATCTGATAGACACATGCTTTGGAATTTGTCAGGGAAGGGATTCATCTTTTATTTCAAATTATTTCTGATGAAATCGCCCACAGAGGTAACCACAATGTCAGAGGTTAGGGAAAAAAACTCTGTTAAACAAAACAAAACAAAACAAAAACCAGGAGAGAGTCAGAGATTGAGAAATGTAGCTAGTTCTCCAGCTTCTCATCATGCAGTTTCTTTCTGGTTCTGTCATACTCAAGTCTCACAGAATCACAGAATCGTAAGGGTTGGAAGGGACCTCAGGAGATCATCTAGTCCAACCCCCCTGCTAAAGGTCTCTGAGGTTGTTCTCTCATTTGTTACTTACCCTGAGCTGCTTCTGCCTTAAAAGCAGAAAATCATCCTGAAAAGGACCATAGTTCATTAAAAGAATGAATGATCCTAAGTGGTCTAAACACTCAGGGTGTTATACTCCATGGAGGAAGGAGTTTCCCTGACTAGTTTTTTGCTGGCCTCTGAATAAAATCACTGGGTTTGTATCAATAGAACGCCAAACCACGACTTTATTCTTCACTCCTTCTCCACTGTTCCTGAATGGATTCTGTATGCACAGAGAGGACGGAGGACAAGGATTACCCTGTGTGTGCTTTCTCTGAAAACAAAACTGTTTTACACTAGTTATAATAAACATTCTCTGTTTTGCTCTTACGCTCACCTTTCTTTTATTCTTGGCAAAATGCATATGGGCTTAATTCTTAGGTAGTGATGAAAGGAAGATTTTTTTTCAGGCACAAGTGTTGTGAATATAGGCTGATTTCTGAAACTCCTCAAAAATAAGAAGCCTGGCTGCCCCTAGGGTAGGCATGAGGCTAAAGCAATATATTAGTGAACTGCGTGCTGGTAAATCAGGGATAATTTAGGCCTCCAAGGGTGAATAAGTTAGTCTAAGGACCTTTCTAGATCTGGGGTGGGGAATGCAAAAGAATCCAAGGAAAACACAAAGGATGGTTTAAGATGTGTTAACCCCAATGCACCCTGCGTTAGAGGTACTGAATGGAATTCAAGGTTATTAGGGCAAATCCCAGACAGTGAAGTTCACGTAAAGGTTCTCTGCTGCCTTCCCTGACTGATGTCCGAATGAAATTCTGATTATAGATGTGAATTTTCAGTATCCACTTTTGAAACTGCTCTTATGTTCCTTCTATATTGCATTGCAATAAGTAAGAGCTTACTTTAACCCTAGTTTCCCCAAAATAATCATTCTTGACAAGACATTACACAAGGTAGTCTAGGCAGTACAGAGAATATGGCATACGTGCGAATATGCCTTCCTACAGCTTATTTCAATGCCTATGGCAATCTAAAAACCCGGGGAAAACTTCAAACCCGTTATTTCAGAAAAGAACATTGATGCGCACTTGAAAATTAGCATCAGGCAGCAATCGTAATTTCAAGCACACTTTCCCTTCTGGGAAAGCACATCAAAGAGCAGGGGTACCGTTCTCTTGTGTCATTTCCTTCAATAACAAAGGAAGGGCTGACCCTAGATGTTTGGATTATGTTAGTCAAAACTAAAAAAAAAAGTGCATTAATCAGCTCTGAATCTTGATAGAGCCCTTTTGCCATGCAATTGTTCCTTAAATAAACTCTGAATAAAGGAAAAGAGGTCAGAAACTTAAGTACAGAATATGATCTGATTAAAAAGCAACTGATCAGACTACAAATCATTGGTAGGTACAGAAAGAAATACGTATAAACTTTCCAGCTCTTTTACTACTGATATAATCCCACTGTCACATAATAGAGAGAGAGAATGTAAATAATCTGCCAGTCCTTGATAAGAACCTCTTCTATAAGGTGAAGTGAGGGAAAGAAGAGGGAGGGATCTGAAGGGCTGATGACAACTTCATCATTGTCCCTCCCAGTTCTGATCATTACGTGGTTAATGTCAGTCTCATGACCCCCATTCTCAAATAGATTGTTATAATACATGCATCATATTTGTTTGCATATGCATTCCCTACAGAAAAAGGTCCCCAAACCTAATATACAGCATAATTACATGACCACTTTTCTGCAGTAGAAAGGCAAAGCTCAGTGTAGAGCCAACTCCACCAAACTTGGGGAAGTTTAGAAACGAATGAGAACCAGAGCGACATTAGCACACCCCATCATGCTGAAATATTGTATCTTGGCCACTCAATACAATTAAAATTAAAACTATAAATTACCCTTATTACCTGTACAGAGCCCACTTTGGTCAACCATATGCACCTGAGTAACTGTAACGGACCTACTTGGGCCGTTTATGTGCATTATGATGACATGTGGAAATAACGGTGGCAAGACCAGATCCATTAAATGTAAGTAAATCTTACTTTAACACCAAGAGATGTCGATTCAACTATATACAATTCCCCATTTACAGATCATGCTCCTTTCTCCCATACTGCATTGCTTTGTCTCCATAAAGGAAAATCTGCCAGGCTTGACACGTCTTTCACTCTCTGCGTATACAACAGCTATGTAGTGCGTAATTTCATGGAGGTCCTCTACATACCATCAGAACATTAAGACTACTTCCACTTCAGCATGTTTACCGAAGATCTAAATTTTTTTTCATTATGATACTGAAACAGGAGGAAAGGAAATATATGATGTAGTTGCTTGTAGTTTAAGTGTATTGGATTCTAATACCCACGAATCCTTTCCAGGCCCTAAACCCCTTGCTGTCAAAAAAAGAGCATTTCTTATTATTCTGAGTTCACTCTGGCTTGTTCAAGGAAGAATATTTTTTACATAATTACTTTCTTTATTGTGAGTCAGCAGAGAGGCCTGCGTCCATTTGAGACAGGGAAGAATGTTGCCTGTATGTGTGGATGATGATTCAGATACAACCAGCACTTTTAGCAAACTTCTTCCTCCCACTCATGTAGAAATTAAGAATACTGGAATTAGAAGAGAGGAGGCTGAATGGTATGCCTTCCCAGGAACTGTAGTTTTCTAATTATTCATGCTAGCTTGCAAGAGAGGATAGAGAATTTCACAATGAAAAACACAGGAGCGTTGAAGGAAAAAAAAAATCTTTGCCTCAAAAGAGTATCTTGATTAATTAATTTCTTTCTGTTAAGAAATTAAATTATAGCATTTTTACCTTTCTTGTCAGATTCTATGGCATGGGGAAAAAGTATGACATAGAAGCTCTTCTGTAGCATACTCTTGCATGAATATATTGAAACTTTATGGCAAGATATCTGAGACAGGCATGTGACTAAACCTGGAATCCACCTCCAGTATTATTAGTTATGAGTTAGAAATAAAAGCTTGACGCATTTCATGAACAAGCAATTCTGGGGATAAAAGCTTAACTATGACAGTATGAACATTCAGTAATTCCTGAAGTGCTGCTTAAATTTAGAAATCAAGGTTCCTCACACAAGTACAAGTAAAGTCAGATAGAATTGGTAGGACATGATAGGACATAGGCAGGATGAAATGTCCGGTATTTGCATTGAGATACTTCCAGAGGATCTCTACGGGTCAGGGGACATAGAGAGCCCTAATAGATTAATTAATTTCATTTCCATGAAATCCGCTGCAGTGTAAAACCTTTGGAGCAACATTACCTGGAGAAAGACTTATAATGCTTACCTAGGATCTAGACTGAATCCAGGGTCACTATGACTAAATGCCATTCCAGGATCATGACTGAAGCATTGTTTGAGGTCTTGTATGAAATGAGACCAGTCAGTATCTAATGAAGCATTGCTATTGCCTGGGCACTGGAGAAGACTGCCCAGGGCCGAAGAAGTGTGGGGAAAGCCCCAATGTGCTCCAACCTCACCTGACTAGGGATGAGACGTGGCTACTGAGAAGGATTCTTGATATTTACAGAGCTTTCCCAGTGGCTGCTGGAATCTGAATGGCTCCCAACACTGCTACTGTCACCTTTTGTAAGAACTGAAATTGTTCTGCTTGTTAAAAAAAAAAATAAAAAAAAAATCAGTTCAAATGAAATTCATTGCCGTTGGTGGCTGGAACTGAAAGTGAGGGTGAACTTTCAACCATTTTTATTCCCACCGGGAACAGTTTCAGCAGATGCAAAAGAGAAAAAGGCTAAGATAGGCAAAGCAAAAGGCATATCTAGGGCCCTGTTCTGCTGGGTGTGTTTGATAGGCAATACTTTAAAATGACAGAAGTATCTCAGTTTTCTTGGCATCTCTATTTCTTGTAGGAAAGACCACACTAACAACTTGGTAACACACAATTTTACAGTCATGGAAGGTAGGCAGAGGGTATAAAATGCCAAATCAGTCTGAAAAATGAATTTGTCTTTCCTCAGAGACAAAAATCCAAAAGCTTGTGATTTTGTGCTGGTTTTTTGGTTTTGTTTTTAACTTTTCGTCAGTGCCAAGTGGCAAGCAGAATTTAAAAGAACTGACTGAGGTTGTTTGCACAGGTGCAAATTCTCTGCTCTCCTTTAACTTTTCAAGATTTCAAAAATGCAGGACCTCAGTGCAAATAGAAGTGCAGGAAAAAATTCTGTGTCTGGAGTGTTCCACAACAGTTACAAACAGAAGAGGAACTTCTGTAGTCACTGAATTTTTTTTCGTATGCATAAATTCAAATTGAAAACTGGGCAGCGATTCACCTCACATTTGTATCACCTCAGCATGTAGTTCTGTTTCTTTTTCCATTCTTTATTTTCATCTAATCCAATTTAGTACTCCCTGGGATAGAAAATTATGAGGCATAGTAGAATGAGGCTATCATATCAGTTTGGACTTGTGAGTACTGCATAAATATTGATGGTAATTAACATGACTTTGGTTTTACCTTTAATGTCGAAGGACCATGAAGGAGGGTGCGGCAATGTTTTCCCTTTTTTCTATGGTGTGGTATTACTGATTTAATTTCTGATTTTGGCCAAGGAATCAGGATCCTATTGTGATATTTTACAAATGCATGATGTAAAAAAAATCACCAAAAAGTAGTCTCTGTTAAAGACATAATTTTTTTACATGTTATCTGGTTTATGTTTATTAATGGCAACAGTCCCCACATGAAGTAGTTCCTACCAAGTGGAATTTTAATGTTTTAGTTATGTTCCTTCATATTAGAATCAGACAGAGATAAAAATAGTAATTCTTTTTCTCTGAGTTTTTTGTTGATTTGACATTTGTGTTCGTTCTAATTGAAGAAATAGAAGGAAAACACTTGGAATATTCTATTAATCAGGACAGAGCTCTTGCACTGTTTTGGGGAAGGACAGGTGGTGGTCTCCAGACCCTGCAAATCCAGGTTCCCAGCAGCCTGCTCTGTGGGCTGCCAACAAGCTGGACAAGGTAGCCAGCAAGAACACAAGTTTTAAAACCTGCCTGGCAGAGAGGCTCATGTTGGAGCCTGCCTAGGGTCTGTCAGACCGTCTTTGAAATTAAACCACGTCTGTGAAAAGTTCTAAATTGGCCAAATCATCAAATTCCAATGAAATACTATTTGGTAAGAATTTTTCCAACCTGGTCTAATTAAAAGAAAACTAAATCACCACAGCCACTGTTGTGCCTGTTCAAGTTCCCAACTGTAGTTGTTTCCAGTGTTCCAGGTTGAAATGATATGTAGATATGTATGTAGGTCAAAAAATGTCCGTGGCCAGACTGTTTATAGTTCTATCACCTCATGATTTTTCTCTGAGGAAGATTTTTTTTTTAGTAAAAGAAGTATTTCTCTCTAGACAGTTATTTCTAAGAGATGTTGTGTCCTGATGAAGAGTTTTTAAAAGGTCATGCAAACTGTACTGTTCAGGCTGTCTAAAAAAGATTGTTATTAAATATGCCTTAAACCTAATATTCCCTGGAAGATTAACTGCCTTACAAATGACATTTTGACAGATTATTTTAGCTGTGAGGGGTTATGTATATGTGCTGAATTTTAAAGTCTGCCTGTTAACTCTCAAAGTGAATTGAAATGAATAATTTATTTTGCTGATATTTAGTATGTTATGTCATTTCTGAAATACAGAGATCTTCATCTGGGGAATATAAAAGATACTGTAGAACCAGCAGTACTTAGAGCTCCGCACATGGCTGCTCCCTTTGGACTAGGATGTCGAAGGAAACTCCCAAAATACAAAGATAGTTTTTAAAAAGAAGTGTATGCTGAGTTCTTAAGAAGATCTGCTTGTATGCCTCAAAAGACTGATGGGTGCCAGGCAGTTTGTAAATCACCTTCATTAGATACCTAATTGTAAACTGAAGCTTTTGAGAAACTTGTTCACTTTAACACTGACACTATCATGACAAGATGCATAACAGAAACGTCATCTTGATGAACTGACTATATTTCTTAGACAGGAACCGATCTATTTCTTTATGTATTTACTTTCTTGGCTCTTGCATTATAGCTCTGGCCAAGTGAAGGATCCCCATGTAAGGGATAGTCTGTGTGCAGCGTGTCTTTCTGCACAGCAATCAGGGCCTGTGGTAATACCTGTGGCTTCAGCTACTCCACATCTGTTCATGTTGCAAGTCCTTTTACTTGTGTAGAGTCTTAAGAAGGTGTCTTGTGCGAGAGCCTGATCCTTGGAGGTGTGACAACACAAATTGTCTGGCATAACCCTGGAGAGCCTGCTCCAGATCTAGAATAATTGCATGGGAAGAGGAAGCTCAGCAGAAGGAGAACGGTTACTGGAGTGACATTGGTTTCCACAGCTGGTGACTTGCAGTCTTTCAGGCTCCCCTTGAGTGGGCTCAGGGACTTTGAGTTCTTCTAGGGAACTCTGCAGAAGAGCTCAGGTGTAAGGGTCTTATGAACTTTTCTTACGCAGGCTTCAGTTACATGTTATTTAGAGGAAAACTGAACTTGTTCTTTTTGTTTGTTTATTTTATTTCGCCTTCTCTCTACTTGACTGCTGCACATGTGGCACAGTCAAGAAGTTCTTTTGTGAGCCCCCTGCCTTGCAAAATGGCCTGGAGATTATCCTGTGCCTGACGTAATACCAGCCAGCTGAATGACAGCAACTACCAATTCCAGATTATGCATCTGTCTTCTTAGCAATGGCTGAGGAGCGCACAGCTGGTGTGCAAGGGAAGGACTGGCCTGTGTCCTAATTATTCCATGAGAGAAAGAACCAGCCATTGGGATTTGCCCAAGCCTCACTTTATCCATGATGAGCTGTAATACTAACCATTTTCAAGTGAGTCACTACCAAAACCCACTGGGAAATAGGCATTTCAGAGGTGAAGCTGGACTGGCTGTGGATAGTCTGTGGTATTCTGGGGAGTAATTTGTAAATGTTACTATATGGAGCTGCACGGATGTATTTTGCCAATATTGGTGGTCATCATAAGCTAGCTAAAAGTTTCTCATCCATTCCTGAACATGATGGACCATCTGTTCAGTGTATGTCTGAACAAAATCAAGGCTAGAGGGTTAGTGGGTGTCGTGACTCTCTGTAGCTTCAGTGCATCTCCCTGACTGTTAAATTATTGGTCTAGTGTTTATGGCTAACATGGGAGCTATGAAAACATCTGACAGATATTTTACAGCCAAAGGACTTACAATGGGAATGCTCAGTTCTTTAATTAGCTGGCCCAGGCAAAAACAATGATGGGAGATAGGTAACACTGCTGACACCCAACTGAGTCTTCACTAACAGACTCTTTGAGATTCAAAATACCTCTGATCAAGATTCTGTCATGATAACAACCTGAGTGAAATAAGAAACTTCTGAAAACTCTCCACATAGTGCAGGGCTGTTGTTTTGTGCAAGCTAAAGACTGATGATGAATGCTTGCTTGCCAATGTGATACAAATACCCACTGAATAAATGTGACTGCTTAGCATGCTGATTTTACTGGTGAGTAGTACTTTTGAAGGCTCAGGAAATATGTAACACAAATAAAAAGAAGTCGTAACACTGTGGAAGGGATGATAGCGATGACCTATTTCCAACACATGCTGTTTCTCTGCAAAACTCGAATCCAGAAGAACCAATCTGGATTTTATTCCTACATAGCAACAGTCATGTGAGCTGACTGTATTTCATGCAGTACTTCATATTACCAAAAAAATACTTTGCCATTTGCTGTATACTGGGCGCACTGAGGTCCTGCCTGCCAGGTAAACTGCATTTGGTTAGGATCACTACGATCTGTAATGGCTTCATTCAGCGTCAGTTTTGCATGCCTTTACTAGCATTTGATACTCAGAATTGCGGGTATCTAGGAATGCTTTCCTAGAAAAGAACACTGGAGCACAGTTTTCGTTTCTTTAAGTAACTAAAACATCACGATGTTGAGTAAACAAGACAGTGAGCCAACATGAAAAGGAGATTAAGCTGGTCCTTAGCCTGTGTCATGTTGGTAGAGAGCCCTGCCTCAGCCTAGAGATGAACTTTTCAGATTAGGAAGAAAGGAATTGTTAGCAATCATCCAGGGTGCACTGGTTGTGTCTCTCCTGTATTTCAGGATTAGTTTGGCTAGGGCCAGAAACTCTTTTTTTTTTCCTGAGAAAAAATTAGGGGCTCTCAGTAAGGATTCTGAGGTAAGTGCCAGCTGAAATTTTGTTAAGCCCACTGCTTCAGTGAGATATTAGAAGGAAAATATTTTGTTTTGTTGGTTTATTTTGGCTTTTCCTCACCTGGATCCTTTACAGGGCTCTACAGAGGAGTGTGCAGGATGGGCAGTGCGCCAGGTTTGCAGCCTGTACCATCCTTTAGTCCCAGAGAGTTCAGTTAGAAAAGGTAAAAATGTATTCTCCGCCAAGTGCCTGGCAAATGATGGGGGAAGGAGGGAGAACAAGAAGTGAGATTTTTATGTAAGCTGAGAATTCATCCATAGCTGGAGTCTCACATGAAATCTTTTAGGACAAGACATGAACTGTGGTGCTTCTGATGACATGATCCCATAGCAGAGCTGGGAAAAGGGCAGTATGTAGGCATTTTTGCAGATTTTTCCTCCTCTGGAAAGGAAAGGTGGGTCCATGACACTTTGTAAGACCTGTTGATGAAGATTCCTTTTTTATTGAGGCTCTTCTAAAGGGGGCTTTCAATTTTCTTACTTGGTTTTACAGATTTTAAAAGTGTGTTGGGTATGTTTATAGTATCAAAATAGGTGCTGTGTATGGGGATGGAATGAAGGGAGAATTTTACTGCAGTAGTCACTGCCAGTGTAGATAGGAGAAAACGTTTGAGTTCCCTGTTGTGAAACTGCCCTTACTCTCTTGCCATGTGGCTTAGACCCACTTTGGGATGTGACCTATTACTTCTGGTTCAAATACATGTAAAAAACAGCAGACGTCTTAAGCGCTGAAAGAGATTCTCATCATTCAATGAATGGCTCACTTTATGTAAATGTCCATAAGCAGCTTTATTTTGTTTAGTTTGTGGATTAAGTCTCAGTCTTAATCTGGCATCCATTTTGGCTTTGAGGAGGCATCCATGGCAGTCTACTGAAGGCATAGACAAGAAATGAAAAGGCAGGTTTTGTAGTCATTCCAACAGTACAGGAAGAGAACGCTTAAAAGTAGCCACATGTGGTACTCATGCACAGAAACTGAGACTCTGTGTACTTGGCAGTGTAGAAATGAGAAAGAGAAATCAAGCCGAAAAGATGGCAGCTAAGACCGTAATTATGAAATGCAAGCTCTATGGGCAAAATTTTGCTAGAAAAACTGTAATGCAATCAGTCACATATTGTGAGACACACACACACACATATAAAGAAGCCCTCAACACAAGAAGGACATGGAAGTGTTGGAGCGGGTCCAGAGGAGGGCCACAAAAATGATCCGAGGGCTGGAGCACCTCTCCTATGAGGACAGGCTGAGAGAGTTGGGCTTGTCCAGCCTGGAGAAGAGAAGGCTGCGGGGAGACCTGATTGCGGCCTTTCAGTACTTAAAGAGAGCCTATAGGAAAGATGGGGAAGATCTTTTTAGTAGGGCCAGCAGTGACAAGACAAGGGGTAATGTTTTTTAAACTAAAGGAGGGTAGGTTTAGACTAGATATAAGGAAGAAATTCTTTACAATGAGGGTGGTGAAACACTGGAACGGGTTGCCCAGAGAGGTAGTGGAGGCCCCATCCCTGGAAACATTCAAGGCCAGGCTGGACGGGGCTCTGAGAAACCTGATCTAGTTAGCAGCGTCCCTGCTCACGGCAGGGCGGTTGGACTAGATGACCTCTAGGGGTCCCTTCCAACCCAAAACATTCTATGATTCTATGAAAAAAATCCCAAACCCCAGTGTTTTTCTGAGTATTTCAAAGAACTCCAAAACTCCTGCAGAAGGATCCAGAAAGCCCCGTGTAGTGTCTGTTCCTTGGTCATTCCTACGCACAAACATAGTTGCAGAAAGTTTCTCACCGTACGCAGTAACAGGCATGAACTCATACCAGCATCTTAGATCCAGCATCTTAGCGGTGTCCCTGCTCACTGCAGGGTGGTTGGACTAGATGACCGCTAGGGGTCCCTTCCAACCCAAAACATTCTATGATTCTATGATTCTATGATTCTATGATTCTATGATAAAGAAGTCTTTTTATTGTCCCTAAATCACATGCAAAGCTGAGGAATAATGAATTTGAGTAACTGGCCCCCAATCACACCAAATGAATTTGAATGTTAACTTAGTTTTTTTCTGAAAGCCAATCAAGGTCTTTAGAAACAAGAACATCCTTCCACTCAAATAGAATTAATAGAAATATCGTAATAGCCAAAATAGCCAACTCTTAAAAGACTTATAGATATACTATTTCAAGTTTCAATAAATCTCAATTGATCTTTAAGATTTGCAACTAATCTGCCAAAACTTCCCAGCTGCTACAAAAGCTTTCTTCACAGAAATGTCAGTATGGCTTTCCTAGCTCCTAGACTCAGGCTGAATTTCTTTGGAACTTTAGACAAGTGCTTCATCTTTCAACCTTCACACTCCTCCTCCTTACCATTGCCAGAAATATTGATGCTAGTTTGTACTGCACAGTGAAGTGCAGTAATTTCTTCATTATTGTCAACTATGTAAGATAATGAGAAGTCCTTATTTCTTATTATCTGTCGTGCAAATGGACAAACACAACTGTAATGCATAACTGAAAATGTTCTTGGATGTACAACTCTGGAATTATTTTTTTCCATAGACATTAAAATCCCAGTGCAGCACTTATGATGTCTCCTGTATGGCCAAGCTCAGAGTTATCGCTGCTCCAGAATCACTGCTGACAGGCAGAATAAGGGATTGCAGTCAGCCTCAAAAGTATATCTTTCCAGCTCTCTTGCTGCTGGTTTTATTTTGTTAGCAATCCAGTTCTAAATTGCAGTTTTATCTTTCATTTCTCTGTGTGTTCAAACTGGACTAAAGCTGTAGATTCTTGCCTGACTGGCTCCAGTGAGGTAGCATCATCCACAATAAAATTCAGTTTTAGATGGACAGATAAAATAGTAGGCTCTGAACTGACTGACCGCTCAGGAGTGAAATCTTGGTGCTGTGATGGACAGCAAAACATCAGCTCCATGCTTAATAGCAGTTTAGCAAACAAACAAAATGTTAGGCTCTCTCAAGAATGGAAAAAAAGAACAAAACTGAAAACACAATTACACATAGTTCACTCACAACCTGGATGATGTGTGCAGTTCTAGTCTCCCTATCTGAAAAAGATTATATTAGAACTCAAGAAGGCACAGAGAAGAGAAGCAGGGATGACCAGAGGTATGGAGCAGCCTGCACAGGAATAGTGATTGAGAAGACTTTGGACTCCTCCAGCCTCAGGAAGGATACAAAAGTCATCTGTGAAATCAGGAACGGCATGAGGAGATGTCTTAGTGATCAAAACTGATCATAGTTTTCTCCAGTGTGAATACTGAGGGCCAACAAATGAAGCTGGAAGGAGCCTAGTTCAAATTTAAAGTCGGTAATTCACCTGAAGGAGAGAACTCTTCATAAACAAGTGGTTGTCCCATGGAACACCATACAACACTGCAGATATAAGAAATATAAGCATGTACAAGGGTCTGAATCAGTATAGTCACTTGTATTTTTATGTTCTAACAGGGCCCTAAACGTTGATGTGACCCAGAAACAAATACTGAGCCTCTAACTTCTGTAAGATGCCTTTTTTTCCTACAGAAACTGGGAAAAATGCTTTATTTCTTGGGCTGTAAAGCAATGGGATCTGCAATGTGTGTGTCAAGTTGATCAGAGCTTTCCAGAGTCTGAAGAGTCAGTTAAGAATTTATACTTTCGTGTCTGTATCTTCACAAATGTATGGTAAAATGCCAAACTAAGCTGGTGCTCTAAAATAGAGAGCTGTGAGGAGGAGTGAATTCTGCAGCGCATTTCATTGTCTCAGAATCATAAACCATGTGAAGCCCTGATATTTTGATTTAACTTGCTTTGCACACATTCTGAAAGGCCCTATGAATGTTTGGAGCGTCCTTTTGTGTATGAAAATATCAAAAGTCAAGTATTATTAGAAAACCTATTTTCATCTAGTTGCGAACTGAATATTCTCCCTGGCAATGAAATCAACATCTAAAATTATCATTTGGAGAGAGGGAGAAATGGGTTCCATATGGGGATAATTATGTGGTCTTCTTCTCTTGAAGTAATACAGAAATCGCTACCCTGATGAAAGAGTTAGGAATAACTTGTTTATCTAGCATTTATTTGGGCATTTATTTGGGCATCACAACACTAAAACAGGTCAGAAGGAATCTGACCCAGATATTTTCTGTCTTGATTATTGGTTAGGAATGTGAACAGTAACTTTCAGCTAAGACAAGCTTACCGTAAATCCTACTAACCTGTTTTTTGAGGCGTCGCCTCTTATGTTGAAAGGATTGTTCTGTCTCTGCGCTCAACTCAGTCCTTGGTTTCTTTAGTGAAATATCCAGTAAAGGTGCCAATTGTGGCAGAGGTTTTAGTGGTGTGGATTCCTGTCCGTGAGATCACCAGCTCATTGACCAACCATGACTTGGTAATGACCACTTGGTAAGTGACCTACACTGGATTTGAACTGGTGACCTTAATGTGGAAGACTCTGAATGCCACTTCTAATCTTTGGAGGATTTAATTTCTGTTTTTTATTCTAAAATAAACTCTGTTCAACCTCAGGCTTCTTCCTCAGGCAGTGTTGTGACAATAATCTTTTTTACCTTGAACTGCTTTTTATCTATCACAACACTAAACAGTCTTCATCATTTTATTCAGAAATGATCTTAGTATACATTTATTTCATACAATATTAGAAAACTTTGTTTTTCAGCTAGTGTTTATGGAGACAACAAGAAAGAATTTTAAAGTTATATTCAGTACCCTTGAGAAAACACTATGCACCATAGCATGGGAACAGCCCTAAGTTCCTTACTCCAGCAAAAGCCTAAGTCAACAAGACTTGTGCCTGAGGAACTACCACAGGACTGGCCCAAATATTTTGATGTTTCTGGCTACAGAAGTACAGAAAAAAGAGAAAGAGACAAAAATCAATCCGAATTTCAGAGTATTTAGCTGGAGCTTGTTTATGTAGCATCTTTTTAAAAATAACTGTTCTGTAAGATTAAGGTGTGTAGCCCTAATTGAACCCAAATGTGTATTGGTGTACTGATTTAAAGCCCACAATGGCCCAGTTATTTGGAAACACCTTTTAAAAGATGGTGTTGACTTTGAGTTTTTTTTTCAAGTAGTATTTATGTATTGATTGCAATTATCAGTGCTTCACTGAAATCTTCTAATTTCCATCATCAAAGTAAAAAATGAAGGTGAGAACTAAATTGTTAGTGTATTCAGTATTCATTAACTTTCTTATACTGGCATTATTGCTCAAGACATGAGTTTGACATAAGTATAAAGTTATTTGCCCTTTATTTTTCATGGCAACATATTCAAACTTTTATCTTAGAAAATCTTGGACTTTGTAAACCCTTTGGGGGGGCAGGGCGGGGGGAGAGAAGGCATAGGGATGTGACTTAGGTGCAAGTTTTAAATTAGTATTAACAAAATATGAATAATTAGATCCTATGAATGTTGATAGGTATTCTTGAGAATTTTTCTCTTCTATGCATTACTGATTCCTGTCTTAGGGGGAAAATTTTACAATGAAATCCTCCTTTTTTGGTGCATGGCTAGTATGTCCAGGCATAAAATTTAAAAAGATAAGTGAACAACCCTTCCCTGAAACACAGAACTTGATCAGACTGAATGCAATAAGTCAGTGCTTCTACTTCAAGTAATGATACAGAATAACTCAGTATAACATATTGACTAGAACAAAACAAAAGAAAAGGCAGTGAGTTTTTTAATCTCAAATGTCTGGTAATTTGTTAAATATATTAAGGAGCTAGACATACAACCCTTCTTCTGTATAAATTATAACATGGATACTGTGACTTCCCAAAGATTCCAATACTGCCATATTTTGTTACTGAAATTTCTCCGTCTCTTTGATCAAAATGGCCAGTCTTCAGCATCTGGTCGAACACTTAACATATTTTGTATAGTGTAGCCAGGAAAATACATTTTTAATTACAGATCCATGAAGCCCTTGTGGTTAAGAAGGAAAAAGAATCAAGAGTTTCATCTGAAGTCAAGCTGGCTGACTGATGAAGGGAAGTCAGATAGGAAATGAACAAACAAAGATATTATATTGTATATTTGTATATTTTTATATACTATACAAAACTGAGACCAGTTTTGGAAGACTGTTGCCCCCGACTTGCAAGTCTGAGCAAATCTGGCAATGGCATGAACATATGCTGAGTTTTGTTTTCCAATGTGAAGTCTAGGCATTTTTCCGACAAACCAAAATGTGTATCTTATGAGGTCTATGTAATACTTTCAAAAACATTTTCATATCGTACATCTGCTGTATAGTCTTAATCCAAGTGTGCTATACTCCTCATACAAAAGCAGATTGAAATTCTTATTTCAAGACATTTTCAACTAAAAAGGGCTGTCCTTTCCCACTCTTTTTTCCTAGTAGAATGTTAAATTTTTAAAGGAAAGTTTATTTTTTCTTAATTTAATTACCTGAACAGATAATGGCCTTTCTCTCCAAAGACATAGTCTCTGCTTTTCTCTGGAAAAGAGAACTTTTATGACAAATTCAAAAGCTATGAAACTTTTATGATAAAAAAAAATCTTTGACCTTTCTTTCCAAGTTTCTCATTAAAACACTCACTATTTTACGACCTTCAATGTGGTAATTTCTGTTTCATTTAGCTTGGAGCCAGTTACTTTGTGACCAACAGAGAAACTCCATGCGTAGATTCACTGGACACAGAAAACATCAGTTTAATTCATGAAATTGTAGAGTTTGCTTCACATGGATGCTGAAATTTTTGAGAAAGAACTTTACTTTCGCTTACAGTTTACTCAGTATTTTTGCCCCAATTTTCCATTATAAAATACAATTTTTGATAACTCTGAAATGTAGGAAGGAGCCTTGAAATACTGTCCTCTGAGGGGTGAAATGCTCATAGTGTCCTACTCCTAGATGTAAATATGATGCATTCTGTGCTCAAGCTTCTGAATTTTATTTCAGCCGCGTGACAGCCAGTTGATAGTGGTTTAAGGGGGTCACTACAGAGTGAAGCTGGCCAGGTGTCTGTCCAGCTGAGTAGGAATTAGCAGTAATAGCAGCAGCAGCAATAGTAGAAGAAGGCAGCAGCATGGCAGGCAACGAACAGAAGGGAATAGATACTGAGAATCAGTCTATCTTGTCACCCACAGTGTAGCAGCCATGGGTGGTATAAGCTTAATCATTGGAGTACCTTTCCTTTAAGTCAGGGGGAATTTTTAGGTCAAATTCATATACAGGGTTGCAGGCACCTTGTGCCGCTCTATGCAGGACAGGGATGCCTCCTGGAGCGCTCTCCCATGGGGAGAGAATCTCTGCTAGGGGCAGACCAAAGGCTGGACCAGGCTCAGCCTGGCCTGAAGGCTCAGCCAGAAGTGAGATCCTGTTCTTCAAGCTCATCTTTTCCTATCAGGTCGAGCAAGCTGCTGGCCTGCTTGGTGATCTTGGGAGGCTTTTTTCGTTCTCTGCCTCTATTCTCCATAGAGAAGGTATAAAAAGATTTGAGATATTCTACTGAAAATATAGTAGGTATAAAGTAGATTTAATGCTGCTCTAAGGAGCCGTACAGGGTTTCTGCATTCCCTGATGTTTTTCAGAGAAGACAACACTTCTTGCGGTGAGTCAGAAACATAAACATGGCTCATATATTTTTCATTTCAATTCTATAAAGACAGGAGTAGTCCATGGGATGATCATATGGATAAAATTACTCCAAGACTAGCTCTAAATATGCAAAGTGCTTTTGGATTCTTTTGAATGAAAAGCATTACAACTTGTAAATGCAAAACAGTGATATGCAGGTTGTTGTGTGGACCGGTAGGCCAGGGAGATGTCATCTGAAAGCAGCTCGTAGCAGAGGCTTGTACCTGGAAACCCTTCTGCTGCAGGTTTTACTCATTTCCAGCCTTTCCCAGACCTCAGCCTTCCTTTTGTTGCAGCGTGTGGGCAAATCAGTTGGTCTTTGATCCAAAGTTCTTCATAGCCGAGGAAAACATTTCTGCTGACTTGAGTGAGGCTGGATGGAAGGTGTATGGCTGTGTTTAATATGGCAGCGTAACTAATATATAAATCATGAGGTTTTCTGTAATGAACAAAAAATTGTACTTAAAATATCACAATTCTAAAATTGATTCCGCTAGTGTTTATGTATGATATTTCATATAATATGTGTACATCTGTTTACATTATAATGTCCTCGGTTACATTTAGAGTTGAGCAAATCAGAAAGGAATTATCTGCTAATGTTTTAAAGAAAAATACTCTCAACTAATTTATCACGCTCCACCAATGACAGGTGGCTAATAAGGAAAAACATTTATAGAGTTATTTTTATATTTTATAATAAGAATGTTATGCCGAAAGCAAGTGTCATTTTACTATTTGCATTATAAAACACTTAAAACCTAATTTATTTTTGATGACTATCTGCTACATTGGTTTCTCTGAACTGGAAAGTAGATCCACATAAAGCCACAGTTCTCAAAAGGTGGAAGAAAAGCTGAAGTCATTAGGTCTCATTTGCATTACAAGTTTGTAAGTCAGAGAATGTATTGCGCAATGGGTCATTCTATTGGGAATCTAGTCTTCATTAGCTGCTGTTAGTGTCATGACGATATAATGTAAATGAGAATGTAAAACATACAATTTGATTTCTACTGCACATGTGTGAAATATTTGTAAGTATAGCAACTAGGCTGTTCTGGATATGTAATTCTATGTAGTTGTTCTGACTGTTGCAGTGCCACACTTTGTCCTGCATTTTGGATGAGATCTTTCACTTCTCTTTACTTGGTGATGAGGATGACTCTTTTGGTGATGTTATACAGAATTTGCTGCAACTTCTGTATGGGGTTCAGGTTCTCCAACAGGACATTGCTGCTGGAAAGGGGGAGGAGAGGGACCCCTTTCTTTGCATTCAGCTGGGTAGCAGAAGACATTTTCCAGAGACCTCATTATAATCTCAAACAAGCAATGGCAGAAATTCCTCTTATTACTTGATGTCTATGAATAGTGACATTACTCTGATGACTACAAAGCTAAATAAAATAGGTTTTCTCCTATGACCTGATGACTTTTTCCCGCTACATACTTACAAGATATGAATTAGAATCTCCTGACAATTGTGTACAACATAATTTTATATAGCACTTTTCTAAACTCTTTCTTTCACGGAGCATAAAATAAATTAATCATACAAAATTGCTGTATGTCACTTAACTTCTAGGTTACATTGGTTTACCTACACATGCCTATTTTGTTAGAGTTTTAAATAAAACCTTTTAATGTACACACAGACTTCTAGAATATCTAATTACATTCTCAAAAAATGGGAGGAAGGGGGCTTATTGAAAAGAAAATATTTGAAGTATTCTTCAGGCACTAGTGGTCTCCAAGTATTTTTGGTAAGACATTCATTCTCTTTTGAGGTCCAGTGCTAATGCAGAGGAGCTCAGAAGCTCAGGCATGTAACTTTTCCTCTCACAATGGAAGATCGTAACAATCTGCAGCTTTATTGATCCAGGGACCCTCTGACTGTGGGCTACTGGGAAACACACTCACCTAAGATCAAGTTTTCACACATTTGATTTTCCTTAAACCTTCAGGAGTACATGAGAGCTAATTTCAAACTAAACTTAGTTTATTTTCAGTGCCTGAAGTTTGTGGGTTTAGGGTTTTTGTTTTTTACACAAAGACTACTAAATTATTTCTTTTGTGAGAAACCCCTAGAGCTGTAGAAAAGAGTAAGTCACATTTGGGATTTTGCAGCCTTGCTCCATCTTTTTTTATGCACGAGGCAAAATAATAGCATCAGGCAGCGAGACGTGTCCCTCAAAAGGCTCCATGATTTGAAATCTGATGCTTCCTGCAGGGAGCTTTGTCATCTCCCTGCCCGCCCACCCGTTTCCCTCTTCTGCTCACACATGGAGTCATTACCACATCCAACAGTGTTTGGCTTAGCGGTCAGGTAGTGTTGGCACACACTTTCCGGGGGGGGGGTGGGGGGGGGGGGGGCGACCCCCCCAGCCGGGGGCACAGTGGGGACATGGGGGACGCCCGGCCCTGGGACACCCCACAGCCGTGCTGAGCTGCTGGGAGAGCCCTGCTTTTTCTCCTTCCACTGGTGTTATCAAGGGTGGCTCAGTCCAGGTTAGGACTTTGATTGGGCTACACAATCACAGCTACAAGACCTGCTTTTCTTCGGGTATAAATGGGAGAGAAAAGGGCTGGGACTGGTCCTCACATAATCGCTCACTAGGAGACTCAGAAGACAAAGTGACAAATGTGACTCCCGTGTAATGACTTGCAGGACAAGCCTCCGCGGAGGCCCATTTGAAGATGGCATAACTTAGAGCAACCCTATTATTGTTGCAATCTGTGTCCATGGCTGAGATCCAAGCTGAGAGTCAGCAAAAGTAGATGAAAGCAACCAGCACCATTTCCTCTATGCCTCTTGCACTAATGAACTCTATTATCTTTATGAAATTGTTTCTCACCTACAGCTTGTGAATGCAATAATAATATGGTCCTTTTCGCTCTTGCGTATTCTTTATTATACTGTTCCCAGGCCAATTCAAAATCACCACAGCATAAAAAGATTGTTCTCCACAGCACTTTCATGCTGTTGATTTGAAATGCTTTGAAAACCATTAGATTGTTCCAGGCTTACCGGGACATTTCCATAAAAATAAGCTGCATGCCAGAGAATCTGAGATTCATATATTACAGGATATGGTCTCCTCACACCCTCCGCCTACTCATTTGGAAGTGTCTCATGGTTTTCCTGCACCATTTGACACATCTGTAGTCATTTAATTGTTCTAGCCTTTCAGACTGTATTGTGAAACAATTGCTTACAGGACTCATTAAAAGAAAATATAACAAAAAATTCCCATGCGTTGTACCTCCTCCACAGTAACATAAGCCTTGGAAACTTGCAGGGTATCCAAAAATTATTATTATTTTTTTTTAACAGGACATTTTGACCTGTGGTAGAGTAGGCAGCCAGTATGCAGCATGAGCATTTGGACAACATTTCTATATGTCTAAACAAGACACGAGTGGAACGGGAGTATGTTATACATTGCATGGGATTTTTAAAATTTTTATTTGTTTATTCCAGTTTTGGCCCTGACTCAGAAAGGTACTTAACCACTTTTTTATGTCAGCCCTCAACTAGAAAAGCCTTTTCTTAAGTCCTGTTGAAATGAGTGGAAACTAAACACATGCTCAGAGGTAAGCATTAGCTTGAAATGTTTTGCTGACTGGGATATTCTCTCACACTAGTCTTTGAAAGTTGCCCTGGCAAGGGATGTTATTGGAGTGCATCTGTTTATCTCAATTAGTATTGTGTCATACAGAACAAAACACATTGCCAAATGCTTGAAATTCCACCGTTCCCTATTTCACTCTTTAGTGGAGAGGAGAACTCCTTGCATCTCCGGCTGAGATACCAAACATCTGGCAGACCTCTAAATTCCCATCTGACTCAATGCCATAGAACAAGACACTTGAAACTGATGCTGAACTAGGCTTCTGCAATGTAATGGATGTATCTAGTTGCAAATGTTTAGAATTGGTTGCAAGAAAAGGTGTTTAACAGCTTCTGTTTTTAAGTGAAACATAGTAGGTTCCACAAGTGATCCTTTCCAAGGTAACTTCATTTCATCAGAAAATCACTGACTTCCTCTGGATCCAACCCTTGCCCTAATGAGTGGAAAACACGATAACCCGTAGCAGTTTTGTTGGGACACCCCATTGCCAAAGATGTTTAGCAAGTCTGCATTACCTGGGGAGAAATAAGGAAAATTATAATTTAGCAAACACAGGAATAAGGTCTGTGATCAATGTGAGCCCTTGCAGGTAAGCAGAAACGGCACAGTGGCTTCGCAAATCCCTCCCCAAAGGTTAGTGGTGTTTAATAGCACAGATGCCTCTCTTTGCACCTACTGTTACACTCCATGCCTTGTAAACTGTACCTCAGTATTTTACCACTTTCATTGCAAGGCCTGATTCGGAGTTCAGACTGCACAGGGGAATAATGCGTACAGCACAGATTTTATCATACTTCCCGTCTCCGCTGGCTTTCCAGCAGAAAGGTGATGTAAGCACTCTGGGGAGCAGTTTGGTTATATTCAGAAAACAGATTTTTTCTATAGGTTTTTTCTCATATCAATTTGTTTTTATTGGCGTATTAGAATAGAGACAGCATTACACGGGCTGTGTGTAACTTCAAACAAATCATGAACTTTTGTCGGTTATTAACAGATTTAAGAAGAGATATGTGTGTGTATAGGCAATATATGCCAATGTACAGCCAACATAGAAATGTGTGTGTGTGTGTGTAATCTAACAGAAAAGTTTGAGAAGAATATAAAAGCTAGTGGGGGGCAACATATATGTTTGTTAATAATTATTTTTTAGATTAAGCACCAGTTTCATGTTCTCTTCCAGTAGTAATTGAATTGAATTGAGTGTATCTAAACCACCAAGGGCTAGCAAAATCCAGTGGACTAGACTGGGCATCTTTTGCAAAGCGAATCACAGATGTAACTGTGTTGCAGCACATCATTTTCCTGGGGCCTGACACACTATGTGTTTCTACGCAGCAAATTTAACAGAGGATATGCAGCTTGCATCGTCTCTTTTTCCTTCTTAGCCAGTTTTTCCAGCTAATGGAAAGAGAATGTCATTGGCTTCATCTTATTCCACCCTCATTCCATCAGGCCCAAACTCTGAGTTGGATAACGCTCAATAGGATCAGGACACGTATGGTCAAAACATATCACTTAAGTAATGCTTCTGAATCAGCACTTGCGTTTGCAAAATACATTTTTACTCTTAGATTTCTTTGTGAGATCAATTCATTGCCCAGCTTACATTTCTTTATGAATATATATGTATATGTTTGCATATATATACACTTATAGGTGCATACATGTATAAGTAAGCCCATTTTTTCTGTCCTACTAGACCCCCAGAAGGTGGTGCTTCCAGCTCTGTGTATGTGAGCTGCAGAGAGACATTTACTTTTGTATATATAGAGTGACAGGAAGTGGGATGCACCAGCCCACATCTGTTGGTCATTAAACAGCGAAATAATAACAACAATAATAAAATATTATTTTAGTCAGGCCAGCAAGAACAGACATCAGACATAGAAAGCTGAAGGTGAGTCAAAAGAGGGCCCACATCCAGCTGATTTCTTCAAAGGCAAAATACTATGTACTCTTTCCTGGTTTTCAGTTCTGCAAACACCGCCTTCTTGGATCATCATAACGTGCCATCAGAATGAGTGGGTTTGAGGATTTCCTGTAGAAAACTATAGCAGCATTCATTCCTGCAGCAGTGTTCTGAGAGGAACAAGCACGGGCCTCAGAAATGTTTGGATTCAGAAAGGCAACACGTTTCTTACACTTCTTCCCACTCACCTTCTACACTTCGGTCTGCTGATTTTTTTCCCCAGGAAACTGCTGAATGATTGTAAAATGGATTAATTAAAAATGTGTGCCATTTTTTAATAGATACTACCTGAACGATTATCAAGGGGGGTGGGGGGATGGGGGGTAATAGCTCTTGTGTGATGTATTGCATCACTAGAGAGAACCAGAGGACTGACTTTCACTAAAATCTGATCAAGGCGATGAGAGTAAAAGAGGTTTCAGAAGATCGTGCCTCAGGACATTGCTTTGAACGATATAACAATCTATTATTAAATTTAAAGAGAGCGATGGTTCTTTTGCTGATACGCATTATAGCTGTTACCAGATAGCAGCTGCCATTGCAGAAAACTCTGGCAAGCTGAAGGAACATCATGATTAATTGGAGAACTGGTATTCACAGAAAATGGCTGGCTGCCAATGGAGTGCAAAAGTAAATAGCGTCAATTAAGTCAGCATAGCTAATTTTGTCCTGAGCTAGTAATTACATTCTACGCACAATGACCCCTTTATTAAAATAATAGAACACTGTAGAAAGTATAAGTGTACAATTGTTGAGTATTAGTCAAGCTATTTCTTGATGATTTAATAGAAGAAAAGATATGCACTGATTTTTACCCACTTTGGCAGATAACTATTTGAGTTCTCCATTTTCACTGTTTCTGTTTCATGGATCCATTTGTGTGTAAATAAAAAAGGCAAGCACTTGGTGGTGTGTTTTATAAACACTGATGTGCAAATATTTGGTACAAGTTTGGATCTTCGCTTTAGGCTTGCTTGTTTGTTTCATTTTTCAAAGTCGCAGTGTGTTTCTCGAGTCTGAAGTCAGGGATCATGTGGTGGTGATTCAATGGTCGTGTGTTGTTGGTCATGCCTCACCGAGAGGACAGCACTGAGCTTGGACTCTCGAGTGTTCATGTCCCTGTGTTCAGAGGGACAGGACAAAGGGTGTCCAGGACAAACTGTTCCAGGCTTTGAGGACCTGTTGATGCAAGCAGGAAGGAGTCTTTACCAACCTTTGCTATTTCAGTAGGTATCTCAGGGCTCAGTGACTCAAAGGCCCCTGTACGGTGGATTGCGCTCACACCCATTTGGCAGGGAATGGTAGGGTAAATGGATATATGTAGCCTTAACTGCTGAGCTCAAATACAATGCGGCTGTTCCCTAAGGAATAGCAAAATGACCCCAATGACAATATCACCATCTTCTCCAGGTGAGAAGGGAGTGGTCTCAGCGTGTTGACATAGCGTCAGGTCGTAACCGCGCAGACATATACATTCAGTGTTTTAACTGTCTCACAGAGAAAGTCAACAAATTATCTGAATCCTGGCCAGACTTCAAAAGTTCAGAGGTTTGGTTCAGAAAGAGCTGCAGTCAGTGATCCAAAGTTTATAAAAGCTCTCCAGATTTTCTGAGACTGTAAAACTGGGCTGGAGCGGCATTTTTCCTGTAGCTTTCAGCACTTCTGTTTCCCATCCTAGCTGGACAGTGGAATTGAAAAAACACTTCTTCAGAAATTCCAAGAGCTTAAGAACATTTGGTCCCAGTCTGGTTCTAAAAATGAGTAAAGATCTGGGAGGCTGTCTGGTGGGGTCACATCTAACCTACCTAGTCTGTCCCATTTTGTCTGCAGCTCCCTTCAGATCGAGTGGTATTTTTGTAGCCAGAGTCCTGTGCAACACTTAGCATGCACCCTAACAAACTGGCTTGTCATCTTTTACCAGCTGCTTGGAGGTTCGTGTTGATATGAAAGCTCTTGATTCAGAAGCAGATTCTGTTTAGTCTTTGATAGTTAGCACTGTATTCTGGTGACGAAAGAGCCCAACAGTTTGACAGCTGCAACATTGCAACGTCAACAGGGAGTCTTAAATTTCAGAATAGTAGAAAGCATGCTCCTAATGCCTCAGTGTTTCAGATAGGAAAATGCTGTTTATAATATCACATGGCCAGGGCATGGGCTACTCAAGTCAGGGGAAGAAAATAAATTTCAGCTCCTGCTGTTAACTCTTTCACAACATTGCTTTAGGACTATGCTGTAAGGACTTAGCTATTCATCATTTTTCCCCTTGCCTGGAAAATGCTTAGGTTTTTTTTTCCAGAGGTGGTTACAAAAGCACTGGACCACTGCAACAAGTGGGTCAGTCATCAGCACGCTTTATGGGTGCAGCAAGGACCACTATAAGGGCAGCAGCCTAAGCGCTATTGCTTCAGCTGAAAGAGAATTGGTCAGGTTTGAAAATTTCATTTCCATTTTTTCAGGCTAAATAAATACATATTTAGCCATTCTTACCTAAATCTAGGGTCTTTTTAGTTTTTTTTAATTCATTGGGAAAACTAGACTTTTCTTGAAGTCCTGGGTGGCTAGGATTAGCATTAGTATACTGTTAGTCTCTACTGTCAGTAAAAGAAAAATAGCTAACATATACTCATTAGAAATTCCAGGTATGCAGAGGTGGGTAGGCTTTTGCAGAGACCCCTAAAGCCACAGATTCCAGTTCTGCCCTTCAAACTTAAAAATAATTGAATTGCAGAGGTATTTGCGTTAAGAGGAGAGAAAGAATTGTGAAGCCAAAGAAAGGAGAAATTTTAACATTTGGTTCTGGATCTGGGCTGGGATATTAAGCAGTTCAGCAGATTTTGGATCTAAGATGCTGGTATGAGTTCATGCCTGTTACTGCGTACAGTGAGAAACTTCCTGCAACTATGCTTGTGCGTAGGAATGACCAAGGAACAGACACTACACGGGGCTTTCTGGATCCTTCTGCAGGAGCAGGCTGCAGCTGCGTGCAGCCTCCGACTCCGCCAGGGCCACCACGTTGTATATTCCATATGGAGCTCTGAGAAATACTTTTTCTCACCAAGACAGAAATCTTCCTGTACTCTCCCAAGGGATTGAGTGCTGCCTAAATATTACAGGCCTTGGAAAAATCCCTTCAAACCTTATCTGCAACTTTGAACCACTTGGCACCTTTCTTTTCATCCCAGGAAGAAATTTCTAATAAGTTTTCTTAACTGTATTTGGAGATCATAGAATCATAGAATGTTTTGGGTTAGAAGGGACCCCTAGAGGTCATCTAGTCCAACCGCCCTGCCGTGAGCAGGGACGCTGCTAACTAGATCAGGTTTCTCAGAGCCCCGTCCAGCCTGGCCTTGAATGTTTCCAGGGATGGGGCCTCCACTACCTCTCTGGGCAACCCGTTCCAGTGTTTCACCACCCTCATTGTAAAGAATTTCTTCCTTATATCCAGTCTAAACCTACCCTCCTTTAGTTTAAAAAACATTATCCCTTGTCTTATCACTGCTGGCCCTACTAAAAAGATCTTCCCCATCTTTCCTATAGGCTCTCTTTAAGTACTGAAAGGCCGCAATCAGGTCTCCCCGCAGCCTTCTCTTCTCCAGGCTGGACAAGCCCAACTCTCTCAGCCTGTCCTCATAGGAGAGGTGCTCCAGCCCTTGGATCAAGATAGTCAGATTTATACCATTGTAATGGTACCTCCATAGACTCTACTGGAATTTTCCTTTATCTACTTTTAAATAACTACAGTAGTACCCTACAAGAAATCTAAGCATAATTCATATATGTGTAGTACTGGGAACTCTTTAAATTGCAGGGAGTGTATGAGCTCAGAGTTCACTTGATAGGGTACATTTCCTTGTGGTGGACACAGTCAGGTTTGGCAATGAACTGTGAATGGCAGTTGCTGCTTACTCATGACAAAAAACCCCAGCATTTGGCTTAGCAGCAATACATGTTGTGGAGTGAAACTGGATTTCACACCGTGTTCAATACAGATAATATTTTAAGCTTTATTTTGTATTAACAAAGTAAAAAAAAAAAAAAGCTAGTTAATAAAAATAATGTAAAATTTTACCCCCTCATCACAAGATGTTTTTACCAATTAAATGTTGTTTGGACAAGATATTTTTACAAATTAAATGTTATTTGGACTCTGAAAGTAGGAGACGTTGGGATTAATATTGTTTTTGGAGTTATAAAGGCCTCTTACAGAGATGAATTTGATCCTTAGTGAATATAATTTTGCCTCTCTCCTT
This sequence comes from Egretta garzetta, assembly GCF_000687185.1. Lineage (NCBI taxonomy): Eukaryota > Metazoa > Chordata > Aves > Pelecaniformes > Ardeidae > Egretta > Egretta garzetta. The sequence continues at coordinate 2,586,279 of NW_009260133.1, forward strand.
TTTATTCCATACCACATTTTACTCCAGTTTGAACCTTCGCGTATGCTTTGTTAAAAAAGCGTAATAGTGAGGCTGAGAGATTCAGCAAGACTTCCCACTAAAAATATTATGCATATGCACTGCATGTGCAAGTCCACATTAAAAGGACATTATTAAGATTTTTGAGGCATGTAATTTGAGGCAAGTAATTATGAAAGTGAAGTTTCAGACTGCATGTGCAATTTCAGTTTGGGTCATGCATTTGCATTTTAATCATATAGTTTGTTTTTAAGCCACAAGTCCCCTGCATTTTTCAGAACACAAGGGATGTCTGTTCTTAGGATGCACCAGAGCTGTGAAGTCAAGAAGGCCTTTGGGTGTGGATTCAAAGATTATATCATCATCTGCATCGAGTGAGGCAGGGAACTGCTGGAAGAAAAAGGATGGTCTCTGCTCATCTCCCTCCCAGAATTCCCATGAGATGACACTAACCAAGTCACTAAAACCAGACTTTATGAAACATGACTGAGAATTTTGTGTTTCTTATTTCCGGACCCCATGTTTAGAGGTGCAGCAGAGGGCAATAGGACCTGTACTTTGGGCATGGAAATATTGTGAAAACTTAAGTCCCAGGTGCCACAACTCAAGAAATAAAACTGCTACATTATTTCAGCTGCAAAATGGAAACTATATTGTGAAGATAATTAATACATATGAAACACTCAGATACTATTGTGCTGAATATGACACAAAAAGTCTTGAGGAAATTAATAAAGCTATCTTGAGAACAGCTTTTGAATAAAGCGTAGCACGTAATGGCCATGGTCACACACTAAAGACTAAGTCAAAACAACCAGCTGAACATTATTTTTTCGTGAGCGCTTTTCATTTCTATTCACAAAATGAGACAAGGACCCACTCAAAAAAACCCCCAAAACAACCACCCAACTCTGAATGTGTAATCATCATATTATATATTCACAGGGGGGCCAAAGTAAGGTCAAGTATATTGTCAGTTCTGACTTTCTGAGTGTTTGACTTGGCAACTTTAACACTTTTTATGTGTCACACATGTACTGGGAGAAAAGTGCTATAAATTCGTGGTCAGGTCTTTTTTTTTTTGGTATTATTCTTACTTCTCAATGTCATGAAATAACTCAGCACAGCCCAGTTTCACCTCACCTTTAAAAGAAATACAGTATTTTAGATGTGGTTTTGCACTTAGTGAAGAATGTAAATTTGACATAGAGGAACGTTAGTTCTTTTCAGGGAAATTTTGATGCTAGCAGCTTTCAGAAATAACTATTTTTTTCTCATCAGAAGCTGAGTAAAAATGAGCTACATTTGGAAATTCAGCTGACCTTCTCCTGTGAAGATACCAGCACTGTTTCTTTAACTTTTAAAACAATGTTGGGCAGCTGGTCAGGAGGGAATGGGAGCGGGGAGAGATCAAGGGAAAAGCTCCTCTCAGTGAAGCAGAGAGTGGGAAGCAGACCACCTCTATGGGAAGTGCTGTTTTCCTCATACCAGCAATGTTTCTTGCTCGGCGTTGGAGGATAATGTTTCTTTCTTGATTCTTTACCATTGTCATATGCTACTGCCAAGGGAGCAAGAAGGAGGAAATAAGGCCAAGAAAAGACAAGAGAGACCTGTGCATGGGAAGGGGATAACAATTTTAACAGCTCGCAGCAGAAACCCACACGTGTCCCCATGCACCAATTGCCCTGAAACAACCAGGCACAGCCGCAGCTGCGCACAGAATCCTGCGCGGCCTCCAGCCAGAGCTCGGTCCCCCTTAGAAAGGACAGAGGTCTTCGAATTGCCACTCAGTTATCCAAATTACCTGCTTTTCCTCATAAACCAGCAGCATTGTTCCCTTCCACAGGAACTTACGCTGAGTTGCCAAGTAAGGGGGTGTCTGCTGAGGTTAAATAAAGGGAATATTGTTGCAGAAATAATTAGGGTCTACTGAAAATGGTGAAGGTGGCAAGGGGGTCTGGATTTTCATTATCATCTTGCAAATTTTTTTCTCCTCGGCGAGAAATGTGCAGGATCAGGCCATTGTTCACACAGACCTACATACTGCAGCCCTACAGCCTACTGCATGGCCGTTCATTCTTTGGGGGCGAGAAGTGGTGATAGCGAGCAGTCACCTTGGCACGGTTTTACCCAGCCAAGGTGAGGTGTAGTACTGTTTCAGATACGCCGCACCCTAGGTGAGCAGGGTGCTCCCCAGCTTTCCCAAAGTAAAGCCAAGCATCCAAAGCTGTTAGCCATGTTTACTTTAGACCAAAGTGCTGGAGTTACCAGGGTCTGGGAGGAATGTGAAGAGGGTGAGAGAGACTAGAAAGTAATTTTCCTTATCCTCCAATGGACATTTGATGAACTTTGCTGGTTTTTTGGTGACTTTCTCTGTTCCTTTTCTTCTTCATATATTTAACATCCTAGTTTGGGATGAGGAATTACTAGATCTAGGGTGTTTTCTGACGTTTTGAGGGAAATGTGAACAGGAAGAATACCAGAATGATGGAGAAATGTGTGTCTCTGCGTTTCTTCCAGGGGTTGTAGCTCTGACTGTGTACTGTTGTGCAAGCAACAAATATACTTTACGGTGTTGTATGGGGAGTAACTGCATGAAACTGCTCCACGTTGTTTCTCAAACTGTTTTTTAGCTTGAAAAAGACCCCTTTAGGTTTTGAAGAAATGCTCATCCGTTGTGAGTTTAGGATGATACAGTTTATTTTAGGAGAGTTGAAGCAAGGAGGAGGAATATTCATTTCGTTCACTCTTTTCTATGGTCTCTAAATAGAAGAAATGAAGTGGCACAATGTTGGTGTCTTTGCTGGACTCCCTGGCTGAGGGTGTTCCCTAAAGGTTGTTTGACCGTCTCCGTTCGACTGTTCAAAGTAAGAAAATGTCAAAACTTATTGTTGCCAAATTCTTCTCTACTAGAAAATAAAACCTGCCCATGGTTGATCCAGTAAGAAACTTAAGTCTTATAGATAATTGATGCTAATGTCTGCGTGAAAAGTCCAAATATTGTACAAAACCAGATTACAGTTGACAACAAGCAGGTAAATGTTTCAGAGTCTTCGTCCTTATTTGCTGTGATTTCATCATCCTGGTAACACTTAGATCGTGTTTCTGTGTAGCCATTTCTATTATGTGCTCCATCCGTTCATCAGTATTTCCTTGTCCTGGCTGCTTCAGGCACCAGGTTTATTTTTGGTGGTTGTTTAAGCTGATGAAGCATATAACCTTGGATCAACAGAGTGTTTCAGATTTGTCTCTCAATATTGCCTGTTGTTCTTGACTAGGAAAGCCTGGGGTAAACACTACACATAGTAGTAGTGAAATGCAGTACAGATTGCCTCTTCAACAACTCACACAGTCTATTTTGTTGTAGAAAAAAAAAAATATATTGGGCAGACAACAAAATTGCTTACAGCAATGAGTGGGAGTTTACAAACTAACTAAAGAGCTTTGATTCCTGTGTCCTCTAGTTGCGCTAAATACCGAAAGATAACATCACAGCGTAGCATAAATGAAAACACTGAAGGCAACTCATTTGTTTTTTTATTACTGTTTTGTTTAAATTTATGGATACACATGTTCCATTCTGGGTGCTTATAGAGTTGCATAAATATGGTTTTGCCTGGGTAGGTTTCTTTTTTATTTTTTTGGAGCCACAAATTATAATGTTTATCGTGCTGATGAAGCAATGGTTGGGGGAAAAATATGACATTAAAAATAGACCTGGATTTCCCAATCATCTGAAGTGCTGGCTTGCAAGCCCATGCAGCAATGTTGATTTGTGGGTAGTTAATTTTCTTGGCCATTGTTTTTCTACTGTGTGATGCTGTGAGGTTATTTCTAGGCAAAATGAAACATACAGTTATACATAGTAAGAGAATTGTATAGTAGAAAATGTTCTTGGCACACACACGCTACTCGGAATGAGTACATAACGTGCGCTTGAATGGACTAGCTGGTTTTTGTTTGTTTTTCCATTGGCAAGCCAAGAAATAAAACACAATCCATTTTGAACTTAATTTTTCCTTTTTTTTTTTTTTTTTTTCTAAAAAAGATTAAGATACAAAATCTTATTTTCCTTTGGACCCGGTTCCAAGACTCTGGACCAAAAGCTTACTTAAGCGATATTTCCATCACTCTCCAGATGTTACTTATTCACTTTTCAACCCAGTTTAAAAATCTTGAAAGATCCAGATACTTGAGAAAACAAAAAATTATTTCCTTACGGCAGTATTGAGTTCAGTTTTTGATCCTGATATAAATACAGAGGTGAAATTCCCAAGGGGACAGAGGCCAGCAGAAAGCTGCGCACAAACACTATGTTTTGCAATGTTTTCATGGGGGAATAGCTCAGTGCCTCCTTCATTGCTTCAGGTTTGCATTACCTGGAGCCAAGACAGTATGTGGTTAGAGAGAGCAGAGAGCATAAACTGGGGCTGGACTTGGGTTGGACTCAGTGCCTGAGGGCTGGATTCGAGGCTAATTGAAATAGAAAGGAGGTTTTCCTTTTATTCCATTGGTCTTTGGACCAGCCTCAGATTATCTGGCCCTAACTAATTTGCTCAACAGGGACAGAGACTGTGGATGCTGTTCCAATACATGAACTGGAGCTGCTGATTCAAAAGAGCTACAACTTACTCCCAGGTTGTTTTTCTTCAGGAAATCAGATTATCTGAACTTTTAGAGCGTGAAACTAATTTCATGCACAGCAAGTAAGAGACAGAATTAAAGCATTCCTGGTCCAACAAAACTTAATTTGCAGGGCTTGTTAGACGTTTTCGAACTAAAGACAAGTCATGGCACAGTGTCCTGTACTATGAGATCATTTCCCATCGTTCTAGGAATATATTCTTGTATTATTCTGCCTTGAAATGGAAATACTGTGAGATGAATACAAGCAGGATTTGATTTCTAGGTACAAAGAAGTCAGTTCTTGGAAGAGGTGACTAATAATTTTCTGTATGAAAAAGGAGGGAATAGTTAAAGAATTCAAGTGACTTGAGCAATTTGCATGTTTAACACCATATATTTTCTTCTCTTTTTATCCTCACTTACATACGTAAAAGAATGGACATCCTCTTTTACCTTCGAATTTTGCATTCATTCTTCCATCTTAGATGATTTTTTTAAGAATTCAACTTGTGTAACTGTCTTCCTCTTTCCATCAGGCACAAAGTGTCTTTGGTACAGATGGGGATGGAGTCAGACTAGGGTCATAACTCTCTATCTTTTGGATTCATGCCCTGCCGTTGCTCAGCCTGTCAAATGGTCCTAGAAATAGCAGTTAAGCAAACTGGTACAAAAGGGTATTAAAAGAAAAGAAGCAGCAAGTTGAACAAGGTCAGCAATCCAGAGTGGACACCTAAAGGAAAAAAAGTCACTGCATTCACATGTATTCTTTGTAGACAGCAAGATGTGGAAAATCATCCGTTTTCTAACCAGGCTGTGTTAGTAATTTTGTAATTCCAGGGTTCTTTTCCTCCTCCCTCCTGTCCCCAGCAGTGCTTCAAAATTAGCTGTAATTTTCATGGTTCAGTTATTAGAGTATGAAATGCATACGGTTTGGCGGGTAGTAACAATGAACCCTAAAATTAAGCATCTAGTACTGAAATGTCTATATTATCCTGGGTAAATATGCCTATATTTTTGTTGGACGGGTTCAAGAGAGCTAAACGGGCTGAGAAAACCTGAAGTGTCCTAGAACTAACTAGGTGAGGGGAACGGAAAGCAGTTATATGGCTCAAGTGGTGGTTGGGGAGTGGGGAGAGCAATAATGGGGAAAACTGAGCAAGACACTTGAGAAATGCTGTAATAGACTTGGAATACGGGGTTAATATCGGAGGGTTAAGAGACGGAACTGCTTATCCTCTCTCTGTATACTCTCTGTTCCTTACCTTTGTGCCGCCTTATCTTGCATTCATATTTTCTGGACATACTTCACTTCTTTCTTTCCTTTTTTCCTTTTCCCACCAGCTATCACACTTGACCCACTCTATGCATTCTATTGCTATACATCTTGCAGCAGCTTTTGGACCCAGATAAAACCTGGATATTGCTCGTTACATTACAGCAGAGGACTTTGACTTGTGCTGAAGGCCATAACTATTCAGAGAAGCACTCATTTTAAGTTTCAGGTGCGCACTTAGGTCCCACATGGAGCCCTAAGGTATTTACTGGCAGACCAGAACATGAATAAGGGTTTTGTTACTATAGGTGGAATAGTGAGTGGCTGCCTACATAAACGCCTCGTTCCGGAAATCCCTTTGGGCTGAGCGCTGGGCTGGGGTTCTGTCTCTATTTTTGTGGTATTCTGACCAAGAACAATTGTATGAGATAATGTCATACACAAGATACGCAGTAACTTGTATTTCTGTTTGCCACAAACATTGTTTCCTAGTGTTTTTCTATTTCAGACTTGCACTCCCCTTAGTGAGAAGTTCAGCTTCCCTCCAGAGTGCTCGTAGATATTTCTGCTTGAAAGGGACTTCCCTTCATCCACACTTTGTGCTTCATCTGGTATCTCTTTCCTTCTTTCTTTTGTCTTCTTCAGGGGCTAAGCTGAGATAGAAAACTCCTGCTCTGGACTGTGCTCATTGTTTTCCTTCCCACACTCATTACTTCTGATCTCTTCTGGCGATAATCGGTTGTTCTAGCTATGGAGTGTTGTTCTATCCAGTGCATCAGATTTACTTCTCATTTCCCATATGTTCAGCATCATCAGTTCTTATCCCTGGGGCTGTGACCTTTGTGGTTGTACTTCATTTTCCAGAATATCAGGCAGGGTCCTGTCCCCTTCCCTTTTACATAACCAAAAAGGCTTGGTTACAGAAAAGTTCCACGTGCTACTTACAAATGGCTCACCAAAGCTGGTGGGGGGATGGAGAATTGTAGTAGAGATGTTAAAATTAGTATCTTGGGAGAGCAAATGGACAAGTCCAGTTGCAGAAACACCAGAATGAGTAAACAGTTGGAGAAGGGTTGTGAGAATGACATGTGCTGATGGCAGCTGGATTAGCAGGTCATCGGGATCCTAGCACGCATGTGTGTGCAGCTTTTCAAGCCACCGAGATTGGGAGACGAAGTAAAGTGAGTAAATCCTGGTGACTCACAGAGGTGGAACAGGATGGAGAGATTAATCACTGCCATCCCCTGAAGGGTGCAAAAAGGCACATCCAAAACCAGCACAGGCTCACCAGCTGATGAAGAAGAGGAGACACGAGAAGTTGGTACTTGACAGGTCCTTTGTGTCACTGTAGAGAAGCGTGGAGGGGACACCAGGATATGAGCATCTGGGTGCCTGCATGCTGGGCAACCCACGTGTGCAACAAGCTTTAGCACTTGTGAGTGGGGGTGGGGGTATGAGGGTGTGACCGAAATCAGCTTTGTTTTAAAATAAAATCCCCCTTTTCCTACAAGTTCTTGCCTGATTTGCTGCATTGTTGCTAAAGCACTGCAGCATTATTTCCTCCAACTTTGCCACCTCGGGGAGCTTCCCCTGGGACAGCTCTGACCCTACCCCAGAAGTGGGAGGAGGAAAAAGAAGGCCGATGCCAGGTAGTCCTCTGGCATGCGTGCAGGGGCAGAGATGGTACTGGTCTCCACATCACAGGCAGGGGGGATGAACTCCTTATTCATTGTGCCAACCTGCTTCATCTTTTACAATGAAACTGGGGCCTGGGCCTTAGCCCTGACATCCAGGACACTGATGTTGCCCCCTCTGTGCTGCCGGAGTGCTTTCCTACTCTTGGAAGAAGTAGGAAAATGCTCTTTCTCAGTGAATACTCCCAACTCTGCTAGGTGACGCTGCCGCACTTGTATCATTTTCTGGATAAGGCAGGAAGAGGAGACTGGTATTCTGCACGGAGAGAGAAACATGCCTCTCATTGACAGATGTGTCTTTAATGCTGGAACATGCAGTACTTGGCACAAGTCGCACCCCATTTAGTGAGTCTGGGCGTCCTTAGGTGAGCTGATTTGCAAGGTGTTACTCAGCGGTCTGAAGTCTTAGCAAATTACGTTCCTTCATAGAGTCTTACAGCACAATTTCCCCATTTTCATTTGAGGTAATAGCCATACAATCTCCTTCTCTTAAGTGTCAGATTCCAGATGATTTGCCATGTTTTCTAGCTAGACAAAACCTCCAATGATATCTAAGTGATTTAGAAGCAGAGTGTTAGCAAACGTGCTCCTGAGAGGACCTAAAGTAGGGAGACGGTCGCCTACAGATCCTAGCTTTTAGATACTGGATACCAAGTTACCAAGGTTGCCTCTTTAGTAAAGGCTGTAGGCAGATACATGGGTGCTTCCAAAACCATCAGCATACTGAGAAAGAAAGCTTTAGTAGGACCCAGCAGCTTATAGTCATGCCATAAAAAACACGAAGCTTTTAAGTCAAGGCTATAGAGAACTGTTTATGGTTGCTCTGAAACCACAGACTGGAACCCCCTTTTGAGGCAGATGCTTTGACGTGAGGACACGCAATTTAGCTGGAGCTGCAGTTCTGAAGTGGAGTATTAGTTTACTTGTAGGTGACTTGTAGGAATACTTGTATTTTATGTCCAAGACCATTGCAATCTAAATTGTAATTTTTACTCTGAGAACATGTGTAATTGGCATTTCACAAATCTGTAAACGTACACTAAATGGATCTCTTACAAAATGCCTATTAAAAATTAACTCACTTTCATGGCACCTTTATAGGTTAGTTAAAGTTTAAGTCCCATTAAGAGACATTAGAGTGAGACACAAATGTCATGACGTGTCCAAGGCCACTTCATTGTTGGAACAGAATAACCAGTAACAACAGGGAATGGGATGGCCTGGCTGTCTTCTGTATTCATCTCATGCTTCCTTCACTTCCACTGTCCCATAGCACATTGTACGTGAGTTCAAACCTGCAAACACTTTTACCCAATTAGCAGCCCCTCGGTCAATGGTCCCATTCAGCTGTCTCAATTAGTGTCGGCTTTTACCGGGTCCCTTTGCCATTTGGATTCAATAGAATATTTATGTAAGTGAGAGCTGGTGATGGGGGACTAGCAGGACTTGTGTGGGCTGATGTTCCATTTTATGCCTTTGTAATGGAATTTTTTTTAAGTATTTGCTTCTCCAAAAGATTCTCTCTCACTTTTCTTTTAAGCTGATATTCTCAGTTAATAATTCTGCTTCATTTAAAGTTATTGCCAAATTAGGGCTATTTTATAGGGTGTTTGCTTTGTAAATGGAGAGCTGGTAAATCAGTGTGCTAATTTCTGTTGTTACCCCAGTGTTTAATTTTGGTTTTGTCAGATGATTATCTGTTATGTACACAACAGTGTAGTTTCATACTTGTCATTTGTCTCTGTCAGTTACAAGATCTTTGTTGCACCCCTGTCTCAAGGCTTCTTGCTTACAGAGATCTGACTGCAGCAAGCTTACAATTATTATTTTATAAGCCTAAAAGATATGAAGTTGCAAGAGGGAAAGAACATTTTAAATATAACTGTGCATTAACTATGGTTACTGAGTCATTGTTTCGGTTTTATGCAGTACATATTTCTGGCTAGTGTAAAATGCACTATGAACCAAATTTAAAAACCATCTGCACCTCCTGTTTCCGTCTAAGACGTTATTTATGTTTTTGGCTTTGTACCCTGAGCTAAATACAAAATGTGTAAAGACTGTTAATTAACCCTTTGAGACATGAGTTTCCCATCAATGTGTGGAAGAGGAACATGTTTTTAATTAGGTAGTAAAACTCCCAGGATTTATACTCCCTCAAAATTTGCTCCATAATGAAACCAAAGGGAGTGCATGTTAAATGAATTAAGAGAGAAAGAAAGAAAAAAAAAAAGACTCTGTTCAAGTAAAGCTAAATTTGTGTCACACTCCCACCAAAGCCAGGAAACTCAAATTTAAGGCCAGTGGCATGTTATTAACCCAAGATATTTTAATGAAAATTGTCAGTGTTAGATACAATTTTTCTCACTTGAAGAGGCAGCTTCTTAGTCTTTATCTTTTCTCTAATATTTTTGGTAAGACCTGTTCATGCCCTTAGGAATTCCCCAGGATGCCCAATAATCTCCTGATATGGAGGATCAGGCAGTCAATTACAGAAGGAGCTCTCTGTAAAGCTGAGCTCGGCTCAAATCCAGCAAAACGTTTGAGCACTTGTCTAACATAAAGCAAGTGAATAGTCCTCTTGAAACTGATGGAATTAGTTGCATAACTAAAGATAGCCACACACTTAAATATATTAGTGGATTGTGGCCCAAAGAAACACTCTGGCTACTTAATGATAAAATGGGGCATTGGTCTTGTGATATGCCATAGCCTGCCACAACCTCAAAACAACAGACTACTTCAGTGGGGATGCAATCTTACCTGTAGTATTATTTCAATCCTTAGTTAAACTTTATATAGAGATTTTAATATTGATACATGTAATAAAACATGCTATAAAGAAAAAAGCTACCAAAGCACAGGGCTTGTGTCCTTGTTCTGCTGTATTTGCTACTCAGTCATTTCAATTTTAAATCAGAAATTCCAGAAATGCCTAATTCAAGCAAAGGTCTTAAGGGTCTGGAAAATATCATGTTTTAAATAAAAACTTGTTTAAGTTACACAAGCACAAGGGAGGGAAGGCAGTTCAAATTGGGAAGCCTGTTTGTTTTTCTTTGCACAGGTCTAACTTAAAATTAAACACAATATAGTTCTCTTTTTTTCCCCCTTTTTTATTTTAAAGGATTTTGACAAAATCCTTCACACTCTTATATTGTATCTTTGAGTGACAGGTTTCATTCTAAGTGAACTTTTATGCATAAGTGATAAACCACCAAAAATAGTAGTTCAAAGTAAATGTCTCAAGACCAGCTGAAAAGAGCTTCAGCTGTGTAACTGTTGGTCCAGAGCAGCCCTGTGGGCTTTCTATTTGGTACAATGCCATGGATAATTTTTACTCTTCCCTGGAGAAAACTTCCTCCCCCCTTCCCATGTCCTTTGTAATGATCCCGGTCAGAAGCAGGGCCTGATCCTGCTGACTTCCTAGGAAAACAGAGCCACTGCTTTGAGCAGGTTTGCAGTCCAGAACCTGTAAAAATTAAAAGAACAAACCCTGAAATTCAAGGAATTGGCTTGACCGTTATCTTGTTCCTAGTGCAGCTATTTGCACCTATATGAACTGGGTATAAATTGTTGACATTCATATTTTGTTTACTCTTGTATTTCATCCAAGAGCTGGTGTAAATGAGCCCCCAAGTTGAAAAGCGATGGATAAGCGGGTTCATAGGCATAAGCAAGGAATATCTTTGGAGGATTATCGGCGGGGCTAAGGAGCTGGGGACAGGGACAGAGAAGGGGCGGGCTGTGGGCACCACTCAGCTTAAGAGCTGGCATGAACTAACCGTAGGTGAAACACCAGCTTTAGAGGGTAAAACTGCTGTAGCACTGGCTGACCACAGAAGTGCAACTCAAATTAAAATCTTAAAAACTCTACTTGGACAAATTGCAGTTTAGACTATGTACAGTAAGCACATTTGTAATGCTTTCATATTAAAAAATACTATTGTTTATACTTTTATATTCAATAAGATCCCCACACATTTGGCCACAAAGTGTACATATAGCTCCGTACATGCCCCCTTGAGACCCGCGTACCTCAGTACGTTGTTTTTCTGTGCATTACCTGAGATACTCAAGTGTACAGAACTGGCACTGCACTCTGGCACTGAAAGACCTGCACCTCTGCGCTGGGGTTATGGATAAATAAATGAGCATCAGGTTGGAAGCTGGGATAATACCTCTCATATCGAGGTCATTGCCTGTTGTGATAGCTTCATCACTTCAGTACTTCCTTTTGCTCTGCGTTCTGGCTCCCTCCCTTCTGCTGTACTTGAGGGTGCTCTGATGTGGAAGCAGATCTGGTGACTTGCTTCTGAGGTTTTCTCTTTTGGCTGCTCTTTGGCCTGATGCTCAGGCTGGGAGTCCCATTAGCCTCATCTGGTTTTCCTCCGATCCCTTGACTAACTGATTCAGTTTGGTAACACAGAAGAAAAGTATTTGGTGGTTGTTTTTTTTGTCCCTTTTTTTTTTTTTTTTTTTTTATGAGTTAGTGTTCTTTTAATTTAATGTCCTGGGTCCTTTCTCAGGAGCACTGGATGAATATACAGTCATTAGGACTCCTAAGCAACGTGCTAATAGGAGTAAGAATTTTAACATGTCTATACTTTTAAATCGGTATTTCTCTGATGGTTGATACTTTGACATTTTCTGTGTTACAGATATCTCTATTCTGGGCTTAAATATCAAAACTTTTTGGCTAATGTGATCCTTTAGGAGGAACACTTGAATTTGAGTCCTAGAAGTAATTATTTGAAACACCTGAGCTGTCTCCTCCTCCCCCAATGTCTCTCACCTTGCATAGTCATTTACACTTGCTAGAAGTGAGTGTGAAGTGGGTGCAAAAAGCTACCTCATCAACTGGTAATGTTTTGCAAATGTGTAAATGACTATACAAAGCTGCAAAGCTGTGTAAAAATCAGAGTTCTTATCATGGTTGTTTGGGGAAAAGCTGTTACACTGTTTGGAAGATGTCTTCCAGACTGCTCCTCTTTCTTCATGTTCAAGTGGTTCTTCCCTCGCTCCAGCGCTTCTAGTAAGGCAGCAGTGATGCTAAAGGTCAGCGGGGAAAATGGAGAGAGGTAGGATGTGCCCTGTAGGCTTGTGTGTTGTTCTATGTTTATTTAAAATAACTAGGAATTGCTGAAAAAGCTACAGTACAGCAAAGGGGGTTATAAATCAGGATGCTTCATATTGTATCTACCTGTTGTGCTTGTTTATATGTTAAAAGTCTAAAGTCTCTTCCTAGTTATTGTGGGGTAATGGGAAAAGGAGTGCAGTGCAGCCACTTGCTAAAACATCTCGATTGTTCTCCCTTCTCCTTGTTATCTCTGATACTGGAAAATCAGAGGTGGCTGCACATCTGAAATCTGACCCTTTGTGGCTTTCAGATCCTGGCAATGAATAAGCAAAGCAAATAATGTTGGGGCTTTTTGGGTCTGGTTTGCTTGCTTTTTGTTGAGAAAGCTGGTCTCAACACACAAGTGTATGCTTTTGTTTTTGCTGTGTCTTTTTGGGGCACAACTGGGCCAAAACATTTTGCTTAGTTTTAGAGTGTTAGAGGACAGGAGCAGTATACTGCTATGGTCGGTTGGGCTCAGGAGGCAATTTAGTGTCCTGACTTTATCCTCTGCTTCTGTCTTACCTTATTACCTTTGTTCTTACACATTTAATGTAGATCATGTTCACAGGCCTATGCTACTAATGTAAACTGTTTCCCAGTACTAATTATTTCTTGCTTTTAATTTGATGGGATCAAAGCATTCCTATATGGTTCAAATACTATTTGTGGAAATACAAGGAAACAGTAATTCTATACTCTTGTCACAGTAAAAGATTGCCCACGGAAGTTATGTAGAAAAATCTTGTGTAAAATGGTCATCTTTGAACACTGGTTAATAAGGTATGTATCTTGGTAGAGAACAAGGCTCTTGGATAACTGGGACTTAAGAGGATGGTTAAACACGGGAGCAGTTTCTCAGAAATGCAGTGAAATTCCTGCCCTTGGAGGCTAGGTAATTAAAACTTTACTGGTACTTACCGATCTGATGTAACTCTTAAGCTGGCTCTACTTTGACTGAGGGCTTGAAGCAGACGAACATAAACCTGTCTCAGTTATTTTATGTTTCTAGGCTTTCTGAGATGTGCTCTACATCCACAGCCTGAACTCCTAAATAACAAGCTAATCTTTTGGCTTGGAGGAGTACAGTCTGTTAGCTTTGATACCCAGGCAGTGATGATTTTTCAGTGACACGTTAAATGACCTCAACAAGTGACCAAGTACTGACATTTCTGTGCTTCAAGATGTAGCTGGTATATTTTGGTGGTGCTGTTACACAAGAGGCTGAGAAGTAAATGAAGTGAGCGTGGAGACCTGTATGTAATTCTGAAGCTAGACTACTTCATGTATGTGAGTGGTTGACTGACCGCTTCCCCAGGCAGCCTAATTCTGTGAAAATCCTCACCCCGCTTGCCACTCTCATTGCTCTCTGGGCTTATACCTACCTACAGATGAGATCTTCTAGCTCTGAAAATTCTTTATCTCAAACAGTGTTATTTTGTGAAGGGTATATAATTATGTAATATTAATTCCATGAAAGAAAAAAAAATCACTTGTATCGGACATGTTTGAAAAAATATTTCTTGTGGAGAAAGCAAAGCTGATATGTTGCATTTCTTGTGGCGTCTGAATCAGTAGTCTGTTTGAAACATTATTTGCAAAGTAAATGAATTATTATAAATGTATCTCAGACAACACGTAATTCACTACTGGTTTCATGTATTTTATCTCTGTGCCTGTATGGCAACAGAAAAAAAAACCCTCAAAATAGGTCACTCATCATGTGGAATCAGAATTCCAGTGCAGCGCTCATGAGCATTTGAACTACTTGATACATAGAGATGTCTAAGAACCAACTGTGGGCTACACTTCCTATAGATTTAGATCTCCAAGTTAAACTACGTGCTACACAGAATTTATTCATTTATTATGGTGGTGCATGGAAAGGCTAAGCCTATAGTAAGAAACTCAACAGGTCCTGCTCAGAGCCTTGAGCACTCTTCTGCAGGTGTCCCATACTGGTTTTATTGCTGAATATTGCAAATTCCTAGCAGGATTTTGATCCATGCTAACTGGCAGTCTCCTAGGAAGCCCTTGGGCAAGCTCCAAGGAACAGCCTAGGCCAGGGGCAACACCCAACAGACAGCGAGTCAGGGGCACACGTTTAGGGTAGGGGAGAGTTTAGCTATATTGAAGGTGAACTGTGTCGTGCCACTTGGCCCCCGTGGCCTTCAGTGCTCTTGAGGCTCCTTCAGTAGAACAGACAAAACACTTCGGATTTCGCTCTGTAAAATCACTTTCTACTTGAAAACTGTCCAGCATGAACTAAATTTTCCTCTCAGTCGTCCTCATCTCCTTTGAGGCCAGCTCTGTGCTAGGGATGTCTGCCAGCATAGCTGTGTCAGTCTGCATACAAATAGGTGTGATTCCTGACCAGCGCAGCCATCCCAGCTGAACAGTCCAATAGAGCCATGGCTGCCCTGTCAAATTAGTCTTTAACACTAGAGGTGGTTTAGTTTTATCAAAATGCTGAACATCGTTATAAGCTGTGCCCCTACTACACTTGAGTGCCATGTCCCTGTGGCAGTGCTGCAGCTTGGGACGCAGCCTTGGGCAGAGCATGATCCAAAGATTAAAGTGATATAACTGGCCTCCAAGGTAGTTTGCAGGTGAGCTCTGTTACCCACCATCCACCCCCTGGCAGATTCTACAAGCACGCATTCATTACCCCTGCAAGCTCGCTCTGTAGCTTTTTGCGTGCTTATTTCACCCGTACAAGCAGGAGCATGTTGTATATTGACTCAGTTGTTGGAGTGAAACTCTGTTTGAACTTTTTTCCAATCCAAATGTGAAAACATAACTAACTGAAAACATAGTTCTTGGTCTAAAGGAAAAGCAGCTGCAGTTATGCATTTTTTTTTTTTCCAATGTCATTCCAAAAAGGTCTGCAAAGGCCTGTGGGGGAGAGGAACTGTGAAGTTTCCCATTTAATCATTAATAGGAACCGTTTTTGTTGGTGGCTGGTACACTGCAAATTTATTTTTGCACTCTGTGGACCCAAACTCAGCTGTGGGATAAGGAGACTGATGTTCCACTGAAGATTATAGGAATGGTGCCCAGGTGTAGAAGTATTTTTACTCTAACTGTAGGAGAGAGAGAAATAAACTTGTGTTGCCCAAACCTTGCACGAAGGCAAGGATATCTTTCTTAAGACTGAAAGTCAGCATCTCCTTTGCTGAAGTTGATTCATCAAAGCACTCTTCTTCGCCAGAGGCCATAACAAATCTTCCTTGTCACCTGTGACATAAAGGACTTATCAGGAAGGTTAGTGCTGATCAGGTTATTGCGCCATCTAATTCTGTGCACCTACTCCATGGTGCCAGCCACTAGCCTGTTGATTTTTTTGCTCATAAAAGTGGGTGCTCAGTCTGGAGTTTAAAGCTGAAAAATTAGTGACCCTGCTGTAGTCAATGCCCAGGGAGGTAGAAAGCATGGAAATATGTATGTGATTTGCCGATGAAGTATGTCAAAGATGTATTGTTTGTAGAGGTCTGTGGGTATGGGAGGAGGTGCTAGCTGTGATTCATGGTTTATTTATCCTTCTCATTGCTCTTGAAGTCTCATAATCACAAATTATTAGTTATTATAGTCTTACACATGATTTCCTTTGTTTTTCCCCTGAGACAACCTCATAGACCGGATAGATGTCTGAAAGTTTAAGGAAGTTTTGCATCCTCACATGAACTGCTTAGCTGCATCATACCTTACAGTAGAAGTATTACATTTGTAGTTCATCAGCATTCAAAAGGAGGTTGGGGAAGAAACTGGGTCTCAGAGAAGAGAAGCTTCTATCGATCGGTCTTGAGCTGACAGCAGGACTAGAAATGCTCCACTGTAGTTAGTGCATGCACTGTTTCAAGCAGCAACCTTGTAGTGAAAGAAAATATTTTGGCTCTCGTGCTAGTCCACCCTTGAGTAATGCCCTCTGTTCCCTAACCTCTTGTAAGACGGAGGCTCAGTGAGGTGACATCAGAGTAGCCTTTCACAACTGGAAGGTTTTCCTGCACTAGGAGAATCTTTTGCTGCCTTTGTGGACAGTGTTTAGACACCATGATGCATGTAGAGCACTGTCTGTTGAAACTGCAAGGCGGTATCAACTGCAGCAAGGGTAACAGGCTTTGCTTTCCTCGCGGGTGACTCTTCAGATATACGTGCCCTGTCATCCTGCATGAGGCTGGATCTAAGTAGCTATGTTCAGAAGGGACTTCCGAAAGGGATCCACCTGGTCTGAGTCTACATTGCCACCACTCCCAGATGCTCACAGGGTGACTGGATCCATTGTAAACATTAATAGTCTTTTCTTGGAAGAAAGGGAGTGGGGGCAGTAATGTGACCTGGGGTGGAGTACCTGTAGTTTGGAGGGCCAGGGCAGAATGTGACAACAGCCAGCCATCTCACTGCTAGCATGTAGTGTGGGGAGCGGGGTGGAGTGGGGGGAAGTAAGGCTAGCATAGCTGCAAGTGCTTGCCTTGGGGCTTTTTGGCAGGAATAGGAGGAAGCACATTTATGAAATCAAGGTATTCTGAGATGAGCAAGAAGAGCACATTAGCCCATGTCATGAGCTACTCATTTCATAATTTTACTTCCCCAGATTCTGGAGTATTTGGATCTGGTTTTTCTGTCTTGCCAAGCTTTTGTCTTTAGTATTTTGGATTTGTGAAATGATGGCAAGAGCGAGCTAGCTCAGAACGTGCAGTCTGGCTGCACTGCTGGGTGAAGGAGTGGCATATAATTCATTAACAAAAACATTGTACTGGAGTTTCTTTTGAGTTTGTTTTGGAGGAAGCATCATTATGGACAAAGATCTTGTGGGTGAGACTTCTCAATTTATTTTTTTTTAAGGCTGTCTGCCCTTTACATGTCTCCTCTCCTCTGATGGCAGCACTACTGAGGTATCTTTGTTCGCCTAGGAGTACAGGTGACACGATAGATTAGAAAGCTAGTTCTGTTGGTTGTTGGAATTCATTCTTATGGCAGCAAAGTGAAAAGTGGTGGGTAATTTTCCTTTCACATAAGTTTTCTTTAAGGATTAAGTTCCCGCCTTTGAGTATGGATGAAGGACGGTGCAAAAAAAAGTAAAACATTAAGGTTTTAGATAATTTGCTCAAACTTGCTGCTTCTGTAGTCTGACTGATTAATGTTTATGCAGATCATAGAACCAAATGGTAGATCATTATACTTACTATATATATAATATATACAATGCACAGTCCTAAATGGGTTCTTTATGTCTGCAGTGTGGTAAAACAATAAATGTAAACACAAACTATGCTTCTTGAGTCTATGCAAGTAAACAGAACTTAGAGAGATTTCAAAAGACGTGTACAGATGAAAATGCAGATTAACTTGGACCTTACTGTACCCATTCTTTTATCACCTTGCTTTTCTTTGACGTAAGCCAAAAATAACATAACATTTTCCATGAGTCTGAAAGCAGAAATTTTTGCTGGAGTTATGATTCATTTATAGCCATAGTTAGATGGCAGGAAAGGCTGTCTGTGAGCCACATGCTGAGTTGGTTTTCTATACGCACATACATATGTTCATACATTCCCTATATAAAGGTGCATTTACAAAATGTGTGTGGAGAGTGCATGCACTTGTGTGCACCTATAATAACTGATGTAATACTTGCTTTGGCAGTGGACAGAGACAGGATAATGGAATGGTATTCTAGGCCCACTTCTATTCCAAGTTTCTGTTTATTAGAGTAGACCTAGTGCAATTTATCTACTGTATAAAGCACAAATATTGGGACCTGGAGGAACCAATTGAATAGAACCTTTGTTCCTTTTGCTTCACCTTCAATTAGTAGCCCTAACAGGAATCCCACTCGCAAGGTCCTAAGGGACAGAGGTACTGCAGGATTGCTGTTAATAGCAGCACTTGTATCAAGCCAGTGAACACAAAGATTATAAGGCAGAAATAATGATGTAAAGTGCCATCTTTGCCTCCCAAACCACGATTTCCCAGCTGTGCTCTGCTTATGCAGACCTACTAAAAGTGGCCATGGGAGGAAGATACAGCTGGGGTTAGAAGAGTGGTCAATATGCACAGACTTATTTTTAAACCAGTTGGGTTATTTAATAATTTTACTCTTAGTTGAAAACTCGCTTCGTTTAGTCAGGTGAATAGTGGCTGAGATGCGTGATGCTTCAGAGATGGGAAAACAAGCTTGAAGACTGGAGAGTACAAAGTAGAAGTCGCTTTCTGTGGCTCACTCTTCACCAGCTGGACTGCATTTCCCATAATGTACTATGTCTATAGGTTTTCCATCATCCACTACTTATGATTCAGCTAAAGGGAAGATGGTGGAGGTCACTGGAGGTGAAATCTAGTATGGAGCCAGCCCATGGAGGCAAACAGAAAGAGACATCCAATCTATAGTTTTCCATGAATCACTGTGGCATCTCAGTCAGGGGCAAATTATTGCTGAACTGACCCTAAATAAATTGTTGCTTCTTGACAGCTGAAATATCTTGACTTGGATTCACCTAAAACTGCATATGTTGTTAAAATTTTCCTGGTGGACAGTCAAAAATATAATATTTTGTGTAAATAATAAGAGTGTTTAAATGGAAAACTGCCTCTTAGAAGAGGTGGAAAGTGACAGCACCTATCTAGTTCATTCTGCATGGCATATTTAAATTGCTGAATATTGTTTTAACTAATAAAAAGTATATGTAAATAATGCAAAGAAGTTATCAAAAGAGGTTAAGGAGATATGTTTTCTTTTTTTTAATTGGTCATACCATTCTAACCTTTTTTAGGTCTTCTCTACTCTTTTTCCCACATGGTGCCGGCTGTTTGCTTGGGCATATTTTTAACACCATAGGCATGCTGATAAAGGCACAAATATGAATATTTATGCCTACAAAGATTTTTTTTTTTCTGCAGATGTCTTTGCTATGCTGTCTGTAGGCCAGACTATGTATCACTTATTTACAATATTGAGCACTTACTAATAGAAACACTCGGATTTAGTGAGGTTGCTCATGTGATTAAACAGCCATGAAGAGAGGAAAAAATGACATTTAGAACTACTCTTTCCTGGTTTGGTTGGTTTTTTGGTTTTTCTTCCTTTTATTGACTGAAATATAAATGCAAATCCTGAATGAGATTGCTTGTTTTCATCCTTGAAGGGAGAGGTTGATTCCTTGAGGCAAGGCATGCATATTTTTTTTTTTTTTTAATGGCCCAAGTTGATTAAGCCTTTTGTTTCTCTATTTTTAGGGAGGTTTCTTGTAATATTTTTTTTTAAGACCACCTCTGGCATCAAATTTCTGCTTTAAAAAAGTTCAGTTATTATGGTTTGGCAAAACTCAAGTGGGTCTGTTTGGACAAAAATAGCTTTTTTAATAAGGAAATGAGCTGAAGTAAGATGAATACACATAAGCTTGTACATAAAAATAGTGCTATTGTTGGTCTGTGTCTGGATAGTTCTCTCATTTGGGTATATAATCTCTCTGGATGGTTTTTGATGGATCACATATTTGGACAACCCTAGGCTGAAAAAGACCTAGATCCCAGGTTCCCACTTCCCCGGGTAATGCTCCAGCCACCAAGTTACTACATTAAACATGGCTTGTGGTACCAAACGTCATTTAAAAGTGTAACCCCTGTTTGAGTCTTTGAAAAAACAAGGCAGAGTCTTTTGTGAAGGCATGTCCCAGGCTGCTGCTCTTTAAAAGATAACCTCACAGTAGCAAGGAATGAAGGGCAGAAACCCCAGGAGGGGTAAATATCTGGGGTAATGCCTTGCATTCAGCAATTTCTCTTGGGTGGTTTCAAGTAGCTGCATGCTGAGCACGCTTATGTCAGTTGTGTCTCCTTGTTCAAAGGCTGCATTAGCTTCTACACTCCTGACTCATTAACTGTATAGAAATCTGAGACACCTCCAGCCTCTGGATGCCATAGGGAGGTAGGCAATATGCCATTTTATTTTAATTGCATCTGGCTATAAATGACTTTGGAACATGTACTCAACTGATTTGTGCTCTTCACTTCCAAGAAAATCCCAGCTGTGATGAAGCATTTGCAGGGTCAAGCTCATAATTTGACAGTGAAGATATTAAACTGGAACAATTTTAACTAGTGTCTTTAATTTTCTATCTTGAAACAATTTCGTTATAAATCTTCTCTTTGATGGACTCCGAAGGTTTCTTTACAAATGTATCTTTCTACAGTGAGCAAGTTTCACACAGAAAGCAAGATAGAGCGGGGGAAAAAGAAAGGTTGTCCTTTTTAAAATATACCTGTTGTGTTAGTAACATGTAAATCAAGGGTCTGATATTAATTTCAAAGCCTTCAAAAAAGGCTCGGTGGATTGTATCCATTACTGCCCATGGCCCTGATTCAACTTTTATAGAAGTCAATAGGCATCCTGGCTGTTTCCTCTCATAGCTGTTTGGATTAGGCCCAAGGCAAACATGAAGAGCCATGGGGAGATGCTACAAAATTTAAAAAAAAAAAAAAAAAGTTGAACAGCATCTGGTGGGCACTAGCAAGAATGCCCTACATGAGTATAGCATAAAATAAACAATGTTTTTTGTGCCTCCAATTTATTTAAAGAATATTACACTTCCTGGGTTTTCAAACTGAGATTCATAAAGTGGTGGTAAGGTTAAATAGGTTACGCAAAACCTTTTTTTTTTTTTTTCTTCTGCTGAGCTGCGGTTTGCAAGTGAAGCCTGGCTGCCAGTGCCGCGGGTGTTGGGGG
>NW_009260133.1:2608659-2609757 GCF_000687185.1 Egretta garzetta
CAAAAGGGCTCAGAAAGGAGGGTGACCTCCTGATCCCATGCGATGGCCAAAAAATAAACAAGAACTAGCCCCGAGGCAGTCCCTCTGCGGGTGCGAAGCGATCCTCCCCCTGTCCTTGCTGCGGTTTATTTATAGATAGCCTTATTTGTTTGTATTGTCAAGAAGCAATAATTCCTAGATTATTTCTTAAGCGTCTTGAGAATAAAGATCAAATGCTGCCAAGTGTACACATGACAGATAAATGAGAGTATAACACCAGAATCCTCCTTTGTCATGGAAATTGTGTTGGTTTCCTGTTAAGAAAATGAAAAGCAGATGTTAAAAAACATAGCTGGTTGTGTGCGTACTCATGCTGCATTGGGATGGCTTGGATTATAAAATGGTGAATACTAAGGAGGAGAGTGGTTTTAATTTTACTTTAAAAAAAAAAAAGTAAAAGAAGAAATAGAGCTGCTATTCAGATGTTACTGGTAAACTAGAATATATCACCTTCAGCTGGTTAATGGGATAGGAAATACTAATGAGGACCCTTTCTAGAGAAGAGCAATCACAGTAATGTTGCAAATGCTGGGCTTTTCTATCTTATAGTGGGTATTTTTTTTGTCATGTACAAGAACTTAGGTGGGTCAGAGTTGCCCCCTCCCCTGCCCCCCTGCCTTGGATCCCCTCTAGCTGGCAGCCAATCTTGGCTACCCCACATCAGCTTCTTGAGAAACGAATTGGTTGTGGCTTTCCTTATAATGTCATTTCAAGGTGGAAGGCAGGGAGAGGGAAGGGATTAAAGCCTGCAAGGAGGGGAAGGCAGGTTGCTGCTTTCAGGGTGCCTGTGCCACGGAAAGGCTCCTACAAAAGGGGAGAAAATCACTTTCTAAGCATCTCTCCCCACCCTCTGTAGAAATTTTGTGTATATCGAGGAGAGAGCAAAAGAGCAGAGGCGATTAAGCGATAGGGAGGGTGTTAAGGCAAAAGGCAGTGTGAAAATACATGATTATTTATAACACTGCTTGGTCATGAAACACACATCTCTTTTCTGTCAGGGTATGAAACTATGTGGGATTTAGGATATGCCAACCATGGTGGAAAAGGCCTGATATTCCC
>NW_009260133.1:2609791-2612697 GCF_000687185.1 Egretta garzetta
AGATGATTCTCCTGATTCTTGGTTGGTCTGCAGGCTTTTTAATGACCTGTTGCTGCAGTGCTGCTTCCTGTTTGTACAGTATGTTGACATATTGGAAGTTTGAAAGACTGCCCTGTCTTCCCTGTAATTGATATTAAATATATATATGTATTATATGTGTGTATGTAGACTCTTAAAAGGCAGGATTGAGGCAGGCTTCAGCTTTAGCCATGGCAGCAATCCTCCAAGTAGGGAGAAAGAGCTCCCCAGGAGTGTAACTGCCTCCAGGGACATCTCCCTCTGAGATGAAGAGGGCAATTTGGGGTGAGCAGGCAGCGACAGCAGGACTGGGAGAGAGGAAGGTCAGCACCTTCCCCCAGTGTCCCACCAGTCATTCAGTAGCATCAGCTGCTCCGCTTTTGAAGTAACACCGGGTATAGCTGTGCTGCTCCAGGTTTCAGTGCATGAATTTACCTTGGCCATCGCACTGTGACTGCTCCTAGTCCATGTTACGCAAGGGAAACTCATATCGCAGCCAGTTGCTGAGGAGTCCTAGGGAAGGCATGAGTGCACACTCGCTGGAGAGCTTAAACCGATATTTCTTCTTAAGCAGTTAAATGTATTAGGACTGAATGTTCCCAAGATCAAGGCGGGGGATGTGAAATACAGTCATATTTCACAACAATAATCAACATTTTCAAGAGTTTTCAAAAGTCGAAAATACTTTTTTCTTTTTTTAATTTGACAAATTCTCAGCTGTTGTTTTTGTGTTTCTTCAAGCATCCTCTATCTTTGCCTTTTTATTTTTCCATTTACTTTTTTCTCCATCTGGAGTTAACAACTAGTTGCAGGGGTGCATGTATGTATATGCAAGTTTTGTATAGATTTAAAAAAAAAAAAACATTGACAATCTGGCTGTAATCTCAGTGGATTTTAAGAGCAGAAGGCAGACAGCTCACTCTAACAGCTTTACTAAAGTTGCTTAAATTCATAGGAAGATGGTATGGTTTCAGTATATAGGCGAGAGACAGATTTTAACACCACATGCAGCCAACTCTGCTATGAAGTACAATGCAAGCTTCTTTATTTGCCCTGGGAAATCTATACTTTTCCCTGCATGTGCATGGGTGTGTAACCTCAGCATGCAATTCCTTTTGATACTGCTTCTTCTCTTCCTCGCTTGTTGAATGTCTTCAATCCATGCAGCGAGGACAGGCAAGTTCCAGATTCCTGGATGTGATTAAAAGGTCACATCCTTTTGCAGTTGTTGCTATTCCACTTCTAACCTCAGGCTTGCAGGAGAGAGCAAGTCTTGAAATATTCAGGCCCTTATTTTTTGGATGGGTATCCAGCAATATTTATCTGAATCATCTGAAGCAAAACTGTACTGGAGAAGGAAATCTCTTTGGAGTATGTTTCCTCATTAATTACCCTCAGAACAGAAGTATTCAGTGTCTTGCTTTGGGATTTTGTTGTTTCCACATCCATCCCAGGTAGAAATTGGAAAAAAGAAATGTATGCAAGTGTGTAAGCTATTACTTGTGCTATCTGGTGACCAAAGGTAAATTATATTGATAGCATATGGACTAAATGATCAGAGGACCCAAAATGGTTCAGTGAATTGGATAATTTTTTTTTTAAACTGTACGTGGCATTAGAAGAACCCCTTGGTAACGCTTGCTTCAGAGAAGTAAACTGGAGAGGCTCAAAAGTTATTATCAGCCCCCAAGGACTATGTGTCTTTTCACGTCATATTTAATGTACTTTGAGACAGCAAAACAAAGTCTTCCCTTCCGCTGATGTCAGCTCTGCGCTGTTTCTGTAGCTCAACAGAGCATTTGAGCTCTGAGGACATCCATTTGGCACACTTTGTAACTCTCAAGTTCTTTGAGAGATGTAATTTCTTAGGGTGTTGTGTGTGTGTGTGTGTGTGCTGCTGGTTCATTTCACACGGGCAAAATCACCAACCTCACAGAATCACACAGACACAGAATTGCAAGGGTTGGAAGGGACCTCGGGAGATCACCTAGTCCAACCCCCCTGCTAAAGCAGGTTCTCCTAGAGCAATCTACACAGGACTTCATCCAGGCGGGCTTTGAATATCTCCAGAGAAGGAGACTCCACAACCTCTCTGGGCAGCCTGTTCCAGTGCTCTGTCACCCTTAGAGTAAAGAAGTTTTTCCTCATATTCAACTGAAACCTCTTATGTTTCAGTTTGCACCCATTGCCCCTAGTCCTGTTGCTGGACACCACTGCAAACAGACATCTTCCATCCTCATGACTTCCTCCCTTAAGATATTTGTATGTGTTGATAAGGTCCCCTCTCAGTCTTCTCTTCTTCAGGCTGAACAAGCCCAACTCTCTCAGCCTTTCCTCATAGGGGAGGTGCTCCAGTCATGGAGCACCTCAGCCATGAGTCTTTCGATGCAGGAAGAGGAGATGGGTTTCCCGGCCAGCTCTGGTCAGCGGAGCTCCATGGTGTGTTCGTTAGCGAGGAGCTCTGCCAGGGGGCTGATGGCTGCTTGTAGTCTTCCCCTCCCTGCTTTAGCAGTGCGTTGAGTTGCTGGTTCTGAGTGGGGAAGATTATAAAACTTTAAATCCCCCAACTAAATGACATTCTACCAGACCTGAAATCTTTTTAACACCTGCTAACATCTTGGGTTGTTTTAAAGTCTTGCTGTAGGAATGTTTACCTGTGGAAAAATCGCTTGTATGGGAGTAACATTTTGCTTTTGAACAGTTACTGGGAAAATTAGTTTCTTCACATCAAAGAAAATAACAGAAGAAAACACCTTTTTTTTTTTTTTTTTTTTTGCTCATTAGGAAGACTGTCTTAAAGCACCAAGAAAAATAGCACACCATTTAGGAGGAGAGTGGGTCGAGTCTAACTTTAAATGGCTTTCCATGATTCTTAAGCTCCCCTCTTT
>NW_009260133.1:2612944-2660531 GCF_000687185.1 Egretta garzetta
GGCGCCTGCTGTGGAACCAGCCAAAAACCCCCGCGGGTTTAGACACAGGCAAACGCTAGCAGCCGCCGGTACTACAGCCTGCCGCTAAATGCCGTGACAAGAAGGTGGCGCTGGCACTCCGGGATTGGGATTTCTTGCACTGGGTGACATCGCATCCACGGGGGTACCTTTTAAGCAACTTCTACAGGCTGCATCAAGTGGAAAAACAACTTCCCTGCAGCTGTCTTATGTTGGTTGGGGTTTGGTTTTTGGTTTTTTTTGTTTTTCCTTTTTGTTCCTTTTTTTTTTTGTTGTTGTTGTTTTGTTTTTTTTGTTGTTGGTGGGGTTTTTTTTTTGGTTTGTTTGTGTTTTGGTTTTTTTTGGGGTGTTGTTTTTTTTTTTTTTTTTTTGCTTGGCTCTTGGAAATCCTACTCCCCTGCAAACAGGGTCCTCTCTCCTCCCACGAAATGCAGCCTCAACTAGCTCCGGGCTTGCACCACCTTTCCCGTATCCCAGCACTAACCAGCTTCGGGAACCTTTTGGTTACAGTGGGCTGCTTTGTAAGGAGTGGTGTCAGCATGGGGTTCTGATAGTTTTGCTGACTTATGCGCTCCGGGTGTCACTTCAGACTTCCCTCTGTTCCCAAAGCCACTTTTTTTTCGTGCTTGCCTCTTGCTTGTTTGTGTCTAAATCCATGCATTAGGTACAACTTTATCAAGGTGAGACATCCCCTCTTCTCCAGGCTGCCTGTGAATGACGGGTGTTAGTGAGAGTGAATCGGATTCCCTTTAACCTTGAACTTCAAGGCGTAAAAATTGATTGTCCTTTTCTCTCAATTTTGGTGTTTAACCAATCATTTTGGTGAGTACCGACCACGCACATTGCAGGGCAAATGATTGCTGTTATCTGCAGTATGCTTTAGGTGTGCGTGCATGGTGTGTACATAAAAAAACATACTCCCGCTTGCAAAAGGTGCTCTAGTGCACCAAGTATTTCTCTTTCTAAGACTTTGCATGCTTTGCCACATATACTGACTACATTTTATACACCACAAATTAAGTATAGGATATGAAAGGGTTAAGTCTCTCTTGTCACTGGCTGTGCAAATGGCCTGTGTGTACATAGCTGTGGTTTTTTTTCTAGATAGATTTTTCTTTTTCTTTTAAATAACTATGGCATTAAAAATTCAAGTTCTTCTTAAATCCTATGGGTTTTTTTCATGGAGGGAGTAATTTAATAATAAAGTGCTATCTTTATCACGAATATCTCTACATTAATTTCTCTCAAGTTGGTGGGGGAGGGATGGGAGAGCTGGGGAGAAGGTGGCATGTAGGAACTCCAGGCTGCATTTGGCAATTCAGCCGAGTGCTTCCTGCCTGCACAATGGTCACCCCAGTATGCAATTTGTGCAAAACGGGTAGATGATTTTCTTCGTAAGCGTTAAGTACAAAGGGTACTCCATGATGCCATCTAATTGCTTAATCCCCAAGGAGTTCTTCAGGCATTTATTTAACACTAATTGCATGTGTAAATGTTCTTAATTTACAGCGTGTGAAAGTTGCAATGAATGCACACAACAGAGGATGTCAAAGTGACACTTCATGGAAAGATGCAGTTAAGGCAGTGTTAAGTTACTTCTAAATAGGATTAATCATTTATTAAAGTTCAAAGCTCATCAGAACACAGGAACAAGTGTATGATGACTTGTTACTGTTCAAAAGTGACTCGCGGAAGGGAGTCACGCCTCTAAAATTTCTATGATATAACTTAGTACGTTGCAGTAAATGATGAACTTAAAGACTTAAAAAGCAAAGCAGGGCACACGATTGAGCACAAGGCAAAGAGCTTGGCTTGGCAACCGTTGCACAAAGCCTGCTTGGGCTGTTAATTAGTGCATGCATTGTAATAGAGCCATGGAGTCCTAGGCACTGTACAGAGCTGTAGTGAGGGGGCAGGGGGGTGTCCCTGCTCTAGGACTCATACGGCTTCGGTCCAAAAGATGTGGGAACAAATCAGTCTTGCAGGGCACTGTACATCCCTAAAGGTCTGGGGACAGGTAAGTGGTGGTGTTTGGAAAGGAACCTGATGCCCAGTGCCCTGTCAGCTATTTCCCACCAGTGGAGACAAAGCTTTGATCCTCTCTGCAATCCTGAATATCACTGTAGGTATATGTACAGGAATACAAATAACAGCTGCCATGTGAGCTCTTGGGTAAAACTTCCAAGACCCAGGTTCTCTCTGTGCTGGATTTCACAGGGCAAAGTAGCTCAGGAAATCATACAAAAAGAAAATATTATTTTTTGTGACATTATTATATGCTCTAGAAGCATAGTTGCCCGCAAGCCCTGCTTTGTGGTGCATGCTGTTCAGGCATACAGAAGTGGATTCAAAGAGCAGAAAAAAAATGATGGTTTACAGTATCAACAGGAGCAGGGTTCAGGAACCCCACGTTCAGTCAGCCTGCCCGCCCAGTTCAAACACAACCCTGAGTCGCATACCTTTAGCCCATGTGAGATGTATCAGCTCTGGGACTTTTCCACTGGTTCTTCAACAGATGCTGATTCTTATTACACCTGCCTCTTAATACTTTCAGAGACATGATCATTCCCACAGGGACCAGAGTGTGATAATTCACGTGGAAAGGCAATCCAGCTAGAACTTGTCAGAATGAATGGGAAAGATGAAGGCTTGCATGGGAATTCCCTTGTCCATCTGTGAGATGCCTTGAGCTCTTATTAGCTACAGGAATAATGCTGATTGAATACTACCTGTTTGGAGACTGCAGACTTAAAATGTTCATTCCCTTTATTCTGAAAATTAGATAGGTGTATTCATGCATTTACATGCACTTTGTGAATGTGTCTAAATCTCACACAGTTTTATACCTTCAAGTTCAGTCTTGATTATCCTTAGACCCATGAGGAATAGCACGTGATCATCTCTTCTCCAGCTGTGCAGGGCTGTGAAGGCTTTACTTGCAGACATGACAGAAAAAAACTTAAGCCTCTGATTTGCCGCAGACTTCCATGGTAAAGACCAGAGCTGCAAAAAGGGCCAAGCATCCTGTCAGATTGTGTCTAGGTCTTTCCTGCATAGCAGAATCCATAACATAAAATTCGGTGCCTTTAGCACAGACAGAATTATACATGTCAGAATGGGATCTGACAATATGGAGGTACAGGGAAAGTGTCATCTACAGTTCCTGGCAGGCCACACTGGAGAGAGGCACGTGTTTCAAATTTAGCTCCACTTCTGTACTTAGAACTGAGCATTAAAGTGTTTTTTCAGCCATCTTGAAGGAAGAGCCTGTAAAAAGGGACAGAAGAAGAGTTAATTATATCTGAATGCCAAAACCAGAAATTAATATGTATGTGAATTCTGGTCCAGGACTCAAGCCAGGTCTTTTCTTAGGCTAAATGGCTTCATCATCCCCATGTGAAACTGCTGAGGAAGTTTATGCGTGATGAGGAAAACCTAACTTCTCTTGCATCTATCCTGGGCCCTTTGTGATTAATGGAAAGAGCCCATTAATTCAAGCATATGCTTTTGGTCTCTAGGGGGAAAAAGTGGTTGTGATTAAAAACCACCTTCTACTCATGTAGTTTAATTTCCTCTGTTTTCCTCAGATGAGACCAAAAATTGGAAGGGGTATGGACGGCCCAAACAGTTTAGTTTAAAACAGAACAGAATGGCCACAAATCTCTGCCTTCCCTTTATGTCGAGCTGCACTGGGAGGCTTTGGTGCTCTTCGAAGCGTTGGTTTGTCTCCTCACTCACTGCTTGTTTTTTGGCAGGAGTGATGTGTGCTGAGCTTGTTGTTATCTGCACCTTCCAGAGCAGGGAGACCGGGGATGGAGAAGGCCACATCTCACATAGTGTGCTCGGCAGTCTATGCTGAGGAAGCCCCGTAGGTGTGAAATAGGGCACAAGCCCACACCTCCTGCAAGGCAGGAACCTGGAAGTGGAAGGAGGCGGTGACTCAATTGGTGGGGCTGGCTGCCTGTGGGAGGATGCAGGGGGTCTCTGCAGGAGAAATCTGCTGCTGTGGGGGAAAAGCAGAGGTGTGTGCAGGCAGCATTTTTTCCTGTCTGTGGTCTGCATGTGATGTGTCAGTGAGAAGCAGGGAGGTACAGTGGTATCCCTGGAAGGAAAGGAGCCCGCTCTTCTGCTGGGGTGCTACTGGGCACATTGGAGGGGAAGATGGGAGAACAGAGAGCCACAGTACAGACCTGGCCAGCCCTGACTTGGAGACAGCGGTGAGGAAGAAGGAGCAGACAGGTCTTAGAGTTGATGGGAGGACTCAGTAGGGACTGGGCACTGCTGCTACTCACAGAGTAACTGGGTTATGTCTAAACGAGTGCCAGTGCCTAAGGTCCCTCCTCCATGGACACAGCTGTCCTTTTTGGTCCTGTCTGATCTATTAATTTGGAAGGGGTTGTGCTTAAAGAGTTAACTTCCTAGATTTTTAGGGGGTTTTTTTGGTATTGTTTTTTTTTTTTTTTTTTAGTTCAAAAGCTTTTCAGTCTCTTTTGGTGAGCAACCTACAAGACAAAGCTTACACAGAGCTAGCTCAAAAATGGCTGACCCAGCGTCTCACCATAAAGTACTGTAAGGGCTAATGTGATATGCCTCTTTGTACCCTCCTTTAAAAACCCCTTGTGCTCCCAAGCGTGCGTTTCTGCAAAAGCAAGCCTTTTGAAATCAGAAACCTATAAAAATGAATCCTACAATTAAAATAAAAATTGCCAGTGTAAAAGTAAGACACCCTTAGTATGGACAAAACCATACCTCCTCTGGGGTGTTTATAATCTGAATGTTATGGAGAACCAAAAAGAAATCTGCTATTAGCAATATAAGCAAACTGTCTCTCATGTCATTTGACTACCTTGTTAAGGACTGTTCTTACTGACTGGACTGGGGTTATGCCTGAAGTAAAATATTATTCAAGATAAGAAGGAATATCCAAACTCATGCCATTAATGGTTTCTAAAATTTCATCATTACAGTGTGTATGCTTATAATTACCCCATTGACACCCTTTAAACATCCCCAGTAAAATGTGATATAAGCTTTTAAGGTTCCCCAAATGAACATCTAAATGGACCTATAATATAAAACTCTAGAAATAAGCAGTTTAAGAGAAGCCATTATTTAGCATTGATTTTTACTGTTGGTGGACAAGAGTCTGAAGTGGACCTAGTTTTTAGTGAGAGAATTGCTGCGCATTTTCATGGAGTTTTGGCTAGCTAACATTTAAGTAACTGGTTCATTTAAAATACCTTGGTACCTACAGGTGTGTACGTTTAATCTGGAGGGAAGAGGGACAAGGAGAAGGACAATTACAGGATTTCTCTTCTCCCCTTCCTTCCCCCCCTCCCTTGCCACTCCTGCTTGCCCAAGAGGAAAAAGCATTGCATTTCAGATCCTAGGAAGTCACACTTGCCCTGTTTGTTCTCTGATAGAGGCCTATAAGCAGAGACATTCAGTCTGTAAACAAGTCAAGCTTACAAAGTGACTGAAAGATAACAGTCCCCCCATCTAACAGTGGGAGAGGAGGGAGGGAGCAGGGGGAGGGATGATAGAGAGGCTGCAATAAAAACAGGAAGGTCTCTGTTGGTCCTCTTGAAGTTAGTGGTTAAAAACATCAAAGCGTGGTGTGTGTTTTTTTTCAACCAGACTGCTGTGTCACTTTATAATTCTTCATAAAGCAACCATCCAGCCACTAACATACTGCAACTGTTAGTGTGAGCTGCGCTTTGATTTAGAGGAACTGTATCCAGCTCCAGGCATGTTAAGCTAAGGAATCTCTTGTAGGTTTACTTGGCGTGCTATGTGCCATTGAAGAAACTATAACTTTTCAGAGCTGCTAATTGCAAGCTGTTCAGGATTTTTTCCTTTCATTAAAAAAACAACTCACAAACAAATTGCACTCCCCTTCTCTCTCGCTCCCAAAACCCAAATCATTTTCCCAGACTCTGAAGTCTTCAGAATTTCCTGCACTGACGTTTTAAGTGAAAAACAAGACGGCAATGGAAAGGAAGGAAAACCAACTATACCATATATATCAAAGCAAAAATGTACATATACTCAGCTCAGTTCTAAGAAATATTAATTATTCAACAGCTGCTTCAGCAGAGAAATATTTTAAAAGTTTGAAGCCAGCAGAGTGCATCAGTTCTCTTAGCTGGGGGGACCTAATCTGTTCTCTGAAAAGAAGAGGTTCAGAGAATTCCATGGAGCTCTTGTGTGCCCTTGGAAAAGCAGCCAAATAAAGATAGGTGGGAAGAGAAGCAAAGAAGGGAGGGAGCCTTTAAAGTGGGAAGAGGAGAAGCGTTGCTCTGGGAGGGGAACAGTGAACTTTCGTGTAAACAGTGTTAGGAGCTTCTCTCCAGTGCGCTGCCCAGGCAAACCGCTCTGATTTGTTATTGCTCAAAAAGCTGACTTGCACTGGTTTTAGCTTTAGCATAGGAAGAAGAAGATGTAGATGTAGAGAGATGGAGAGAGCAGACGTACCAGAGCCAGCCTTTGGCCTGTACTGGAGCAGCCTGATTTGGGGTTGGAGGCTACATTTTTAGCAGTTTTCCTCCAAGGGAATAGCTGCTGTAAGATTTCCCACTCCTGTAGGGAGTAGTTGTATAGGAGGGGTTGCTGCAGTTGGGAGGAGGAGTGGAGGCAAATGTTCTAGGTCAGGAAGATGGTTGGTGCTGATGTGCTCTGTTACCAGATATGATAGGTCTGGATGATGATTTAAATTTCCTCCAGCTGTGAATCAGGATTTTAGCCTTGATCCTTGACTACCGATCAAAGCTAGCAGGCACTCGCAGCAGTGGTGAAGCTGCAGCAGAGATTTTAAATGGAGGTCAGCAACACAGAGCTCATTCAGCGGATGTATTTTCTGTGGGCTTCCATGTACAGGCTGAATTTGAACAGGCCACCAGTTGCATCCACAAATTGAAACACACTTGCAGACTTGCTTCCTTTGGTGGATCTTAATGATACACACAGTCAAGTACTTAGATAAATGGCTTACAGAATTCATGCTAGCTCTAAAGGGTCTTTTTTTTTTTTTTTTTTCTTTTAATCACAAGCACAGCTTTGCATGTACTTCTGCTGAAGGGAAAATTTGTTCCTCCTTGTAGCTTTTAACAACTGGGGAAAAAAAAATAGAAGGCAACTTAAACTTACAGGTCACTTCAGGTGAACCTGTATTTCTTTAAAGTGCTGGTGCTTACTCCCAAAGTATATATTCATTTTTTTATTATCAGCTGTTCTAAAAATGTCTGCTCCATGTAATATCACTAATAGTAATTAGCTGTAATAACATGAGTCCATGTTTTGTCTTTAGCACAGAATAAATCAAGAGACTTGCAAAATTATTAGGTGAAATCACTTATGAGTGGTAACGTACTAAAAGAGTGAGCCGTAATCGTTCTCTGTCCAAACTTCCATTCGTATCAGCTTAAACTGAGACTTTGCTTTGAACTGATGGGATGTGTGCTTAAAGTGCTACACAGGCACTTAAAGGTGAACGCTCACACACCCACCCAGACAAACATATGTAAAAAAATTAGGTAAATAAAAGTAGGTTAAAGAGCATGCCTTTTGGTGAACCTCAAAAGGCTTAAATATCGGTTCTTCGAAAAGGTGTGTGTAAAGGCTGCCTGCTACAGACCACGGGTTGGGTACAGTTCCCCCAAGCACGCCCTTAGAGTCCCTTGCAACCTTTTGCAAAAATACCACAATCTTGGTTACGTCCCAATTGATGTTAAAGTTCACTGGTATAACAAAGAGAAGAGCTTGTCACTACTGGCTAACATGCACACCTAGTTATGTTTTAGAAACTTACTCAAGGCACATCATTGCCCAAAGGGGCTAGGGGAAAATGAGAACTGAGGTTGCCTGGCAATTTTAGAGGTTTTTTTTTTTTCTCCCCTGTACAAGTTTCCTGGCAGTGTGAAAAACTGGAGTGAATAATGAAACAAAGTATTCGCAAGCATCCATCAGATAAAAGCCACAAAGTTACTTCAAAGGTATTAGTGCATCTTTTTATTTGCTTTTCGTGCACATTCATATGCATGACGTTGTGTTTGGAAGACCATCCATGACAGAGGAATTCCAGAATGCTTGCATGAATAAATATGAGCAAATGTTCATCAGATGTTCATACCACAAGTGGCTTGCTTGGTTCTCTTGCCTGCTTTTCAAAGCTTGTCCATTTAGAGCAGACAAAACACAAAATTAATTTGAGAATTTGCTTTTTGTTAATAAATGCCTAAGTAATGTCTGCAAGGATATTTTTTGGACATACAGATTCTAAAATATATTAATGGGATATGGTCATAGAAATAGTAAATACATTGAATGTCATCAAAGTTCCTTCATGAATAAAAAAAGCCTGTTTTCTACTCGTAGTCCACACTCTGCTGGACCACAAGTAGATGTGAATATTAAAGTTAACTTGAGTATATTGGGTGCCTCAGAAACCTGCCATATTTTAGGTAGCTGGGATCCAATAATCCTTTTTTTTTTTTTTCTGTATGGAAGGTTGGGTTTTTCAGTCCTTCTGAGGCAGATCAACAGCCATGGAAGTTACCCTCAGGAAGAACTATTAATTGTAAGTTTAGGTGCTGCTAAACCTATAGGTCTTATATAAATCTCACCAGCTGCAGTTTCTGTAGAATTGTGGATGCCATCAAACCCAGTGAAATTAATAGGGACCTTTCTAGTGATTTAAATCTACTTTAGTTTGGGCTGCGTGGATCTTGCTGACAAAGACCTCACTTTTCCCAGTGTGCTGTGTACTTGGTTCCTTGTGTCTCTTCCCATCTGAATGGATGCGATTCAGTGCAGCTGACAAGGCTGCAGTGCTGCGAGCCAGGGCACGCTTGCCACCGAGCCTGCGTGGAAATCCACCCGCTTCAGCTAACCTAAGGGGATGCCAGCAGAAATATGCATGTATCAAACTAATCTACAGGGTATTTGGAAAAGCTGCGGCACGTGAGTTGTTGGATAAAAGCAAGATCCCGCGTGTGATTATGCAGGAAAAATATTGTGGGTGAACAAAAGGTTTTGGTACTCCAATAAAACTTATTTCTTATCTAGAAACCTGCATCAGTGAGCACCTTTTTATCTTTGTTTTTTTCATATGTTGAAAATAAATATGTATATTTTGTTACTGTTTTTATGTGATTGAAATAATTAGCATTCATTAAATAAGAATATTAGTTATTAACAATAATAAAATGATGGGTTAGCGTATGTTTTTCTTGTTTGTGAGCTTGAAGTTTCCCAGATGGCATCATCTGTAAGAGAGCGCAAAATAACAACAGTGTCACTTCAGAAAGGTGAGCTGGTTTCTCAGCGGGCATAGAGGAGAACAGAGAGGGCTCTATGGTTTGATTTCAGCTCACTGAGAGCCTGGGGAACTGTGGATTTTATATGGCTGGAGCTCAGCAGAACAGAGCTTTGTCTTGGTAACTCAAAATGACTAGATCATGCCTGGTAGCTGGTCCTGGAAACCTGACCCTTGTCACAGGCTGACTACATCAATTTGCAGTAGATTGATGATGTATAGACTGCGGGTGCCCCAGGGGAGGCCCAAGAAAGGCCTGAGAAACATTGTATTGTTAATCCATACCCCTCATTAGCTTCTGCTGTGCTGGATTTCAGCTAGCTGGCAGGGCTAGAGGAGTTGGAGGGAGAATGTGGCGTTGTCTGGCGTTATTGTTAGTTGCCTTGTGAAGGAAAGGATGTTTTAAAATACCTTTTCTGCAAAGTTTAATGCATCAAAACTGGCAGGTTTCTTTATTTTCCTTTCTACCCTTCTTGTCAAGTGCCTGGAATTCCTAGATTTTATTTGTATATTGATTTAGCACTCTCCCCTCAACAGCCTGAGCTTTATCTCTTACCGATAACAGTCTCTCTCTATCCTTTCCCAAGTAGTGGCAGGCATATTATGTACGCCATAATCAATTTACATTTCACTGCCTGCCATCAGCTCTTTCGCTGCCGATGGAGGCTGTAGCCCTGCCTTCGCTGTTTCTTTATGTACTTCGAGACGTGTTGCTTAACCATTTCTTCCCAGTGCACTGCAAGGTTTTGATTTGAAGGAGGCTGCAGTTTTAAACGTGGTTTCCATCAAACAGTAACATCTTTGTCAAACTTCAACAGAATTAACCTTAACTGCCAAGGAAGTTTTGACTGCCGTCATAAAAATGTTTGATTAGTGTTAATAATTTATTAAATTGGTTTGTCCGGACACTGCCAACATGTTGGAAATCTCTCAACCATTAAAACATTAACAGAGGCTGTAATACAATGCTCCTTCTGTTCCATGTTTTATTTCAAGACCACATTCTTACGAGCCTGGTTCTGTGGTGTTCCAATATGCTCTCATTAGGACTGCATTAAAAGATGAAATATGACAAATATTAAAAAGCGTGGGAATATGGAGTAGAGCATGGTGGATGTAGTTTTGTGGGCAACTCTGCTGCGATTAAATTTTTGCAAAGCAAACCTGTTTTTGCAATATGGGGAAATAAAATTACGGGGTGAGTACTTAACTGAAACAGGCCCAATGTGTTTGATAGCTTGTGTATTTTGGGAGGTTGGATGAAACATGCTTAGAATTTCTATGAAGACATGAAAGCTGATATTTGGCCTGCTTATGCTGAAGCATGCCATTCAATTATATAAGAAACAAAGTCCTATTTGAGAAAAGCATTAATGCCTTGAGAACAGATTGATCACATTTTTATTTGATCGTTTACATCTGCCCTTGAATTGCTGGTGGTAGGAGCTCTCCCATGTTCCACCAGAAACACCTGTTTTGGCTCATGCAGACTCAGAAGTTGCATGTAACGTATTCTGTATAAAAGTCCATTAAAACAATAACAGGAGTTTGATTTATTTTCCAACTGAATGGAAGATAGTTGAAACGGAGGCTCAGTTTCTCCTTTGCAATTTGCTGTTAATAACAGTGAATTTAAGCAGGCAATTACTTACTTTTTTCCTCTCTTTAGTACTCATGTAGGAGCTCCAACTTTGCCTCAAATGTGTAGACTGAGGTTGCATCAGTGAAGCTCAGATGCTGACAAGTGAAAACAAAAGTTTCCTTTTTCCATCCCAGTTGTGAATTTATTTTGAGAAAAGTTTCAGTACCTACATCTGAATTTTAATCCAAGGCTTTTTGAACTTTGGGAGTGAACTGTTCAATAATTATTCATAACAGCTGGACTGGTCCCCTCTCAACTCCTCTCTTTTTGGTACCTGAAAAAATATGATGGGTGCCTTAGGGAAAGGTGTATTTTACTCTACAAGAGAAAGTAATTTAAGCTAGTCGTACCTGTATGTCCTAAATTCCATGTGTTTTCAAAATGAGAACAAATCCTTTAGGCAAGATTTGCTTAGTTTCTGTATTTTATTGTTCCCAGGTACTTTGCTGCGTGGAGTACAAATCTGAAACAGTTGACCTTAAGTCAGAGGACTGACTTGCAGTGAGGTCAATGACAGTACAACTTGTCCTTTCTTCCCTTTAGTCTCTGCTGATTTCTCCTTTGTTATGTGCAGGACAATTTTATGGAAATCATTACCATAGATCAGCCTTTTTGCAGTTCTCTAGACTTCAGAAAGTCATTCTTAATAAACTAACACCACCACAAATGCTAATTTGTTTTAGTATGTACTGTGCCTTGTAAGATGTTGGCAAGAACTGTGCAAGAATTGTGTGGCAACAGTGCATTAATATGTAGAAAATTGATAATTTTTTCAACATCAGAAAGTAATAATCCATCAGCTTGATAAAATCCCAAAAGATATGTCAAATACGTGAGTGTTTGGGGAACAGACTGAGTGTAAATATTAAAACTGTGCCTCTAGAACAGCCAGGAATAGTTACTTTTGGTATTTTATGTGCTTGTTTGCCTTTGTAATTGTTTCCTAATGAGTTCTTGTGTCAATAATGAAAATTTGTTGAATGTTCTGAAACCTCAAAGCAGTTCTATATTTATTAATTATAACAGGAACATAAGCAGAGCAAGTGACTACTGTGTAATGAGAGATATTTTAATATGAAGCTTCAGATGTCTTCCCACCCCTCCCCAGCAATTGGACCGTTCCCTTGTGGTTCGGGATCCTACATGTTGTTATTAGGAACATTAGATATTATGCATCTTGAGATGTTTACCTCAGTTCTTGGCTGGAGTGGGATAAACTAAGACAAGCACTCTTACCGAGTGCCAAGAAATTTCCATCTTATTAAGAGCATCCTCAGCTCCTCCCGACAGTGTACTACACATAAATGATCTGAGTCTTTCCAAATTGTAAACCAAAGTTTGTTTATTACCTGCACAGAAAAGGCACGGTGAGGAATCTCATATTCATGGTTAATGCATTCCCATACTACTTTTTTCCACAGTAAATGGGGTTGGAAATTTTTGAATTAAGTCCCCAAACTAATTATTTTCAGTTCCAGTGGTGTTTCTTTTGTAACAAAACTCCTGACTCAGTGATTTTGTAAATGGCCTGCAGTTACATGCCCCTGAGCATGGTCTAATGAGGGTTGGAGAATGCCTCTTGGGTCGTGTTGGAAAACTAAAAGGACTTTTTTTCCTCTAGCTTTTCAAACTAACTATTCTCTTTTTTTAAATATGAGAACAATCCTCACATATACATTGAAATCCTCTTCAATGGCAGCATTTTCCTGTCCACAGCTTTGATGTACTGCACATACATACAAAAAGGCTATGTTTTGGGAACAGCAGTCAGTAGATCCCATCGTGGGCCTAGCTGTTTGAGGGTGAGTTCGAAAATGGTGTATGAACGAACTGAAATTCAGCAGAGGAAAAGAATCTCTGTTCTGTTCGAAGCAAAGCCAATTATTTGTAGCCATCTTTTACCCATATTTCCATCTTTTAGGGACAGTACAATTTATGAATAAATGGACCACAAATACCTCTGATGCACTTCTCTGCTTATGATGCTTGTACTGATATTCCCTTTTACCTGTATCTCTGGTCTTATTTTGTGTGCACTTGGTGATTTTGCCCTTCTGTTGCACTGGCTAATTCCATTGAAGCTCTCTAAAATAAGGTATAAGCAAGATTGCATAGTTTGCGCTTTTCACTGCCTTTCACTAATAGCTACAAAACCATGTTTTAACACTTTTAACACTTCTGACCAGCCACAATGCTAACAAACGGGACTATTGTCCAAATATCTGATAGTTCAAACCAGTGCGTAAGAATACTATTACTCTAAACCTAACTTCGCCCAGCATTGACCTCGAATATGAGGGAGTCATGTAATCTTCAAATCTCTGCAACAGAACAAATCCCGACTGTAATCCTGTATGTAGCTCTGACAGTTTCCTCTAAAGGAGGGTTCCTGGAGTTATTAGATTAATAAATGTGTATTGTACAGTTATTTCAATGATTTGTGTGACACCGGAGTCCAAGAGTATATTAAATGAAAAAAACCCAACCCACCCCAGAAACGTAAATAGAAGATGAAATTTGATTGTAACTCAAAACTAGCCAAACTTTTGACAGTCAGTTTGCCTCATTGTGAAAATAAATGACAGAAGGCAGGATGATCCAGTATGGAAACTACCATCCTGCACAAGGCAAAACAAAAGGACATGAGAGAGAGGGTGGCTCGAGACTGATCATGAGGTAATAAATAAATGACACTGTAGAAGAAAAAAAATCAGCAGAAACAGCCTTTATTTAAATAATAAATGAGTAATGAAAATCGATGTTAGAGAAGATTTCAAAGACAGTTTTGAAAAATCGGAACAGCAGACAACAGGAAAAGCAATAACATCTGCAACTGGGAAAGCCAGGCTGGAGAATTAAGATATAAGAATGAGACAACACCAAGTATGGATCTTGCTGCCTGTGAGTAGGAACTGAAAGCCGTGCTTGGCGTGCCATGCTTCTTGTTTTGTTTCCTAGTGCAATAAGGCTATGTATTCCAACCTATTATAAATGTAGATTCATATCCCTTCTTATCTCTCTAGGTTCAGATCTTTCTAGAATTTAACTGCATGTTCAGTACGAAGCAGTCAGACAGGGTGGTGCAAATTAATAATGATGTCTGCATAAGTCACACTTCCCCAGCCGCTCAGGAGTTTAACGTTCCTAAAAGCAAAGGTTGGATGTTTTATTGCTCACAAAGCCTATGAGTTGTTTGGGTCAGCCTTCTGTGTTTCTGTGTTGTCTTGTGTTTCTACCTGCCCTACATTGTTAATTAATAAGTTTTACATCAAGTGCTAGGCAGGAAAAATTGAAATGTAGCTGCCAAGTGTTTTCTTACCCATATCCAAGCAGATTATCCGCAAAGTAGTGTCTGTCTTTTAAATTGGGATTCAACTTTTCCTTGTAAATGAAGGCAGAAAAAGCCAAGGCAGAAAAGGACTCATAATTTTACCCTGCTTCTGCATAAGGACATGTGTCTGACAGTTGGTGCGGCACAGGCTTGTGTTACACGAATACATCATGTGCAGAGTTTGGGAATGAAAGCTGTCCCACAAACAGTCAATATTTAGCTACGACTATTTAAGTTGTACTGGTATTGCATGGGCATCTTTAACAGGAAACGATGGACTTTGTTCCTTTCTAGTAAAGATGTTATCTTTATTAAAAGATCCCTAGGAGCTGCAGTGCACCTGTCCTTTTATATGCAGCTGCATTTGACCTGTTAGAAATCTTTGTGGCATCAGCAAACAATTAATGTTTTTGCCTGTGTTTAAAAAAAAAAAAAAAAGACTATACTGCCTTTCCTTCCCCCCCTTTTACTCTAACTCACAAACTGAGAATCACTTCCCAGTGCCCCAGTTAGAGGAAATTTCTGCAGAGATATAACATCAGGGGATTTATGCATTTCTTTCTGGTATAATAAAGATAGGGGAACCTTTCAGTGTAATTACTTAACTAGCCAAATATTTATTTTAGATATGTTGTAGGTTGTATTGCTCTACAGCACATTAGACAAAGTATATATTGTGAGAGTGGGTGGAACCTGGTGGCTACCTTCATTCATCCTGACCCCAGTCAGACTTTTATCAAAAACCACTCTGGGGAGGCGAGACTTATCACTCCCTTGGGAAACTGCAGAGAACTTTTTATTATTGCCCTGGCAAGAGTCTAAAGGAGGGTAGATTTTCATTGGTGCAGGTGTTGACAGTACCGCATCCTGAATCCTTTCTGGAGCAGCTGATTGCACTAGAGAGCACTTCTTATAGGATTAAGTCTGTTCTGTGCACTTGAGGAGGGGGAGCTCATTTGCCCCACATTTGTATTACAGCATTGCGTTATTTAAAGGAAAATGGTGCTTAGGAAGCTGCGAGATCGCAGCTGAGTCCTCTCTTTCAGCGGAGAGCGAGCCCAAGGGCAGGAGGGGGTCTGAGGGCTGGGCAGAGCAGCCCATCGAGGAAGGTTTCTGCAGATTCCTCTGGCGTGCCTGTCCGCAGGGCTCTGGTGGGTGTCACCAAATTGTGGCGTGAGGGAAACCTGAAAACACAGGGGTGTTCTCCTGTGCAGAGCCTGGCTCCTTTAAGTGGAAAGGCCAGCACTCTGCAAACTTTGGAGCACCATAGACATCTTAATCTACACTGATAATGTATTTGAGTTGATCCATCCCTGCGTTTCAGAGTGGTTTGGAAAAAATACCACGTGATATTTTCTGACTCGGTTTGGAAGGCACGAGCAGGAAAAGAGACTTGCTGTACAATTATAGGGCAAGTGGGAGAAAGTGGGATGAAACCTAAGTCTCCTGATCTTTGTGGCGCTTTCAGTAGCGTCCCAGCCCAACAAAAAGTACACAGCTGTTCACATTGGCGTTACTTAAGTTCCTCAAAGTTAAGTAAGACAAGTACTTGACTATGTTTTTTGTATTTAGATGTTGTCACTGCAGGCATGCCATTATATATAACCCGATTATTAATACTTACAAGAGAGAAACATGATATTATTTTACATATGCGCAAGAGAATTTTCTTCCTCTGGCTACACGTTGAGAAGTGGGTGGGGGGCAGGAAAAGGATTGACAGAGTAGGAGTGGAAAAATGTATTTTAACAGAAGAAAGAGCATGCACAGTTATAGTCTCACAGCAAGAAATAAACATTGTAATCATAAACAAATGTACCCTTGAGTACAGAAGACAGTTATTTTATTGTATTGACATATGGTGCCTGGGCAACAATGGAGGATTTGTTCTCTTGCATTAGTCAGGACACATTGGCAGGCAGGCCCTTTCTGTGGCCATTGCTTCCAGATAGCGTGTGTCAGAGCTTGGATTGTAAAATGTCTAGGAATGTACAGACAAAGGCAAGGAGAAAGGCTTGCTTTGAAGGGAGATGGGGGAACCTCTTCACCTGAAGGCCTGAGTGTGAATGTTCTCAAGAACAATGCTGGAAACCAAACCAGCACTGAGAAACCTTCCCTTCCATAATGTGTCTGCCCTGCCTTTCACATTTATTTAAATGTTTACGTTTACACTCTGCAAAGTGTTATCTGCATGTAGTATCTTGAGGCATAATAATCCAAAGCCAGCTCTGCAGATCTGTGTGAACTGTGATGAGACAAACTGATGATGTGGCTCCACACGAGACCATGCCCTGTCCTCGTGCGTCACGTTTCTGCTCTCAGTGCCACCAGCTCAGATTCCATCGGATTCCTCACACAGATCCTATGGGATTGAGTTTCTAAATCTGGATCTCAGTGAGTGGTGGGAATGGTT
Organism: Egretta garzetta; assembly: GCF_000687185.1. Lineage (NCBI taxonomy): Eukaryota > Metazoa > Chordata > Aves > Pelecaniformes > Ardeidae > Egretta > Egretta garzetta. The sequence continues at coordinate 2,629,662 of NW_009260133.1, forward strand.
GTTTCTTTTAAAAGAAGCTACCCCGGAGGAAGGAGACCTTTATCGCGTGCTCATGGACACAGTCTGGATGTCACCATGAACTGACAGACAGTGCTGCATAAGAATGTGAGAAAAGCCTTGGCCATCCGAGAGTCACCAGCTTTTCAGTTAAGCAAGATGAAGAATGCATTTGCAAGGGAGTACTCGCCCCTTTCTTTCTGTTTCTGTTAATCATATGTTAGCCATATTTTCAGGTTTTTGATGACTTGACTGCATTGAGGTTCATGCTGTAACAGGACAGAACTCCTTTCCTGTGGGATTTTCAGTCCTGTGTATTTAGAAGGGCAAAGAGTGGCAAAAAGGTGATATCAATTTCCTCTTTACAGGGGAGAAGTGAGGCAGAGAAAACCAAAATATCTTGACCAAGGTCCTTTAGGGTATTTGTGCAGAACTGGGTATTGGAGCAAGATCTCTAAGTCCATTTAATGCGTTGTTTGCATGTGCTTTAAGAGCATCTTCCAACTCTTCATTTGTTTGTTTAGAATCCAAACTAATTCTAAACAAACTCCCTGTTTTGTTGAGATCAGATCGCAGATGCTGGATGCAAATGTAATGTGAAGCTCAGATCCTGTTTGGGGTTTTCTGTTTGTTTGCTTGTTTTTAGTTCTAACACTAGGAAGCTTTTAGGGATGTTAAAAACAAAAGCAAACAAACAAAAAACCCACCCCCAACTCCAAGTTACGCTGTTCCAGTGCCAGCATAAAGAAGGTGTCCCTGTTATATCAGTACAAGGGAAAAAAACAAGACCTGCATGTTTCTTTTCCTGTAGTGTTTCCTCCTCTGAAGTAGCATCCCATGAAGGAACAACTCCCCTTTGAGACAGTAAAACTAAAGAATGTTTTTGTACATTGGCAGCATACAAAATCTGGGGCAAATCTTCAATCTAGTAATGCTTCTTAATATCCTGCTGGCATATGGAGCCCAGAGAGAAACATCTAAAAGGTGACCCTTTATTTGTTGTTGCTGCTGTTAAGATCAGACCCTGTTTCTTGTGAGACACTTTTCTGAGAGAGCAGACTCACAGCAGCTCTTCGAGAGTCAGGGAATAACTTGGCCTGGAAGGGGCCCCTGGAGGCTGCCTGGTCCAACAGCTGTGCTTAGAGCAGGTCCAACTTTGAGGTTAGATCCAGCTTCAAAGATAACTTGGGTTGCTCAGGGCTGCATCCAGTTGGGTTTTGAACGTCTTCGAGGATGGAGACCCCTTGGACCCCCTGGGTGCCTGTTCCAGTCTGTGACCTCTCTCACAGTGGAAAAAAAAATTCCTAGCATCCAACTGGAATTTCCTTGGCTGCAGACCATGTCTATTGCCTCTTTCCTTTCACTCTGTACTTCCAGAAGTTTGGCTCTGTCTTCTTTAAAAGTGCCTCTTATACAGATGAAGAAAACCATAAGATCTCCCTTCACCTTCTCTTCTTGAGACCAAACAAACCCAGTTTTCTCAGCCTCTCCTCCTATGTTATATGCTCCAAATCCCACCAAGTCAGCAGACTGGTCCCTTCGTCCAAAGCAAAAACTCAAATTAATTTGCAACAGATATGTCTCGCCTTTCAAGACATCAGTGAAGGCCAGACACGTGGGGTAAGTTATTTCCATGTTTGAAGGGAAATGTGTTGGCACAGACACAAGATACCTTGTTGCTAATGTAATTTTTGGCAGGTATGTTCACTCAAACAAGTTTGTTAGATGCCAAAAGCAAAACGTAGTGCAACTTACATGTCTTGCATGTGGTCTCACAAGCAGCCCTGTGTTCAAACCTCCAGTGAGCCTGTGTTGCCTTGACTCTTCTCCTGCCACATGGCAATGCATATCCAAGAAGAAAATTCAGTAAATTATTCAGTAAATAGCAAAAGAAACAATTTTTGAGTACTCCTGTAACTTCTGACTAGAATTTCAGATTAGTTGTATGAATGCCCAATTTTATTCCCTTTATTCCAAAATATTGAAAAATGTTTGAAAAAATATACATATGGTTTGAATTATTTTGCAGAGTGATTCTTCACTGATTTCCTAGATAAAATTGATTCCAGCTTATAAAAATCCTTTCTGGACCTCGTCTGTCACCAACTTTTATCTCACTTGCTCCATCGTAACCTGTCTTCATTGTAAACAAGATTTCAAAGATGACGTGAGGACAGATTGAATGTCCAAACAGAGAAAACAAAGCCTAATTGTGTAGTAAGTTTGCTTTGTCGTTTTTTTTAGGTGGTTTTTCGGTTTGCTTTTTTTCCTCTTAGAGAATCAAATGGGCCTTCCCTTGAATTAATTTAATTGTTGTAGAAAAGTTTTTTCTTTCTTTATGCCCTGCTGGGTATCTTGGTTATCTTTCTTTAATCCGTGCTTTCATGCCAGGTGGGGATGAGGAAGTGCTTTCTCATGCAATATGCTGACATGATAATTTCTTGGCTGTGGAGGGCTGGAGGTATTTTGTATTCTGTGTATACAGCTCCGAACCGATGGGTGGCCAACAGACTGTCAATACTACATATATCACTCGCCCACCTATTTGTAATTGCCTTTAACACAGTTGCTTAAAACTGCCAGTAGGGAAAAGGATGCTGATGTGTTTCTCTTACTAGTTATCTTACAGTTAAAAAGCTGCTTGCCCACAGAGTCAATGATACCACAACATAAGAGCAATCTCTGAGGAGGAGAAAGGAGGAAGGAATTAATGTGAGGAGGGAAGCGTGCGGCATTTACTGCTCTGACAGCTCTCATAGCGGTTGCGTTCATGATGAAAACCAGTGGTGTGTAATTCTGATGGCTCAGCTTAGCAAGAGCTGCGTGTGGCACAGCACTTGGTCATTTTGTCTTGATGTTACTAGCCTAACTTGAATTGGTTTAGAAACTTCTCTGAACCCCAGATTCCTCCTTGCTAAAATGGCTGAAGCGGTGTTCCTGAGAAATTTCTACTGTCTGTGTTGTAGAAAGGCAGCTTATTGTAGCTTTTTAAAAATCTGCTTGACCAACTATAAATCATGGCTACGATGCTGATCACGCAGTTGTGCTGTGAACAGTAGTCTTTATAATGACTTTATTAGAGGAGGCTTTTTCTTTGCCATTATTGGTGGCATTGAAGATGCCTTTAGCTAAGGTTTGGAGGCCAGGAGCCTCTCTGTTCAGGTTTGGTTTGGCACCAGAATTTAGTTTTCATCCATGTTTAACTGATGGAACTTACATTCTTCCAGTTCCTAAATTGAAGCTAAATATTTGGGCATTTTTCCTCACCAGGGCGCAGTGTAAATGACTGGCATGGCCATTACTGGTGCTACTGCTGCACGAGCACCTAGAGCCCAGTAAGGCTGGTACCAGGCTGGCTCCCAGGCAAACACAAGTGAACAAGTCACTCTAAAGGGAATATGAATATGCATTAGGGAATTTAAGGTGTTTTTAATGGTATGATGCATGAGTTGAGGTCTCACCTGCAATGTCTGTGTCCTACAGCACTCCTTTCAGGACCCAAATAAGGTGGTTTGGTTTGGTTTAAAATCTTGTGCTGTGTGCCCCTGTTTAGTCTGTGATCTTTTTCTACTGTATTACAGCCTCACTAGCTGTTCTTCTGTGGGCACCTGTGTTTGTTTCCTCCTTTCTAAGTGTAATACTTCAAAGTCATTTTTACTGAAGTTCATCTTCAGGTTTTGGACATATTGATTGTTCTAGAGTGTTTTATTACCTTATTCTATTCCCCTATTTCCTTACTAATCAAAAGCCCTGTAGGACAGGATTAGAATCTATACTTGCAGCATCTCGTTACTTGATTGCTATCTGCATGCTTTTTGCCTGTCATACTCCATTGTTCAAATCATTCATTAAATAATTTTTCCAAGACAAATACTTCAAAGATACTTCAGATACCTATTCCTTTGTAGAAATTGTTTTGGCAGTGAATCACCAATAGATGTTTACAGTCAGTTGTGAACATTCTCTGTGGTGTTTACAGCTGTGAACATGCTCTATGGTGTTTACATTTAAACTATTTCTTTCATTAATTTTGATAAAGTTGTGCACAACATGTCAAAAGTCTTATTCAAGTTGAAATATACCTACCACTCCCCTGTTATCTACAAAACCTATTAATCCATCAGAGAAGGAAATTGGAATGACTTGCCATGTTTTATTCTAGTTCTTTTAATCACTGTTATTATTCCAGTAGTTGGAAATTGTTTGCTTAATCCTTTGCTCCAGAACCGTTCCAGGACTTGAGAGCAGTTTACAATTTCATCGATCATTCTGTGATTCCTTCCTTTTTTTTTTTCTTTTTATCCCTGTCCTCTGTATACTGTCAAAGGTGACTTCCTATGGCTCAAAGACCATCTTGATTAGTTCCTGAAGTAGTCAGGACCAGATTTCATGAAGCCTTGCTTATTTGGATGTATCTGTGTTGTCTAAACAACCTGTCTGTCTTCTGTCCTCTGGTCTGCATTTATTTTCTTTGGTGTCTGGAGAAAGAAGTCTTTTTTTTTTTTTTTTTTTTTTTTTTTTTTTTTTTTAATAAGAATTGGCTTCTCCAGCTACTTCACAGGTCTAAAATGCAGAGTATCAAACAAGTAATTGTCATTACTCTAAAAATGGTGGTGTTTACCTTATTTTTAGAAGAACTCCTGAAGTGATTTGGCTGATCCTTCAGAGCAAGTCAATAGTAAAGCAATGGCGCCCAGATGTTTTTGACTTTCTTACGATGTGTAATACTCAGACCCTTCATGATGGGTCAGGATTCAATTGTGCTAAGCTCTGTGCAAGCAAGATGGTCCTGTCCTGGAGCACATCATAGTAAAAACTTAAGGCAGGAGGCAGGTAATATGGATAGACAGGCAGCACCACTAAAGGAAAACCCAGAAGTCAACAGTAGTTTGTAAGATGAGCAACAAATCAGAACTTAGCCCTAAATTGTCCTCTCAACAGCATGTTATTTCCTAAAAGAACATCCCATGTGTGTGTGGGATGAAAGTTTCCTTGTTCATGCTGACTCTTCTTGCAGTGAAGAAGCTTGAGCAAATTCATGCCGTGGAAACTGCAGTTACTGAATTTGACCAATTGCCATTTCCTTTCGAGCACCCCTACAAACAAAATGACCGTCTCAGGTTGTCCTCAGCCTCGCTGTGCACGATTTACAAGCTTGGTATCCCGTCAGCCTTTTAAAGAGAACTAGAAATATAGTAGTGCCTCATATATTGCGAAAGGATTCACGTGGAAATGTAATATTAGTTACACATCTTTAGCCTCTGTACGTAATTCAGCATTCGAAGTCACCACCAGGCCTGGAAGAAAGATCAGATGGCTTTCTAACACCCACTGTGCATTTCTGCAGGCTGTTGTGTTAGTTTTATGCATTCTTATAGTTTCATCATGCATATTTTTATTCTCATTCAGGATTCACCAGTCTGAGAGGAATATATTGAGCTTGCATGTGCACAGTGACTACATACTCAGTCTTACTGTTCAGCCTCTATTTGGGGTCATGTGTATTTAAAGCACTCTGACCTGTTTTGTGAATGTGCAGCGTAACCTGCAACATAGATGAATTCAGGGTAAATAAGAACCCAAATATGTTATTGTTATCTGATGGGGTAACTACAAAATTTATTTTCCTTGCACTGTCATTTTAAACTGGCAATTAAGAAAAGCTTTACAGGGATTTTTTTTTGTCTGTTTGTGGTATACAGAAGTAAATTTAGGGATGCATGAGCTGCATTAAGGAATCATCCCTATACTTAAGGAATCATCCTACATTTAATTATTTTGTAGTGTTTGTGGGGACATGGGTTATAGCTGTATCTGTTCAAATTGAGGATAAAGAACTGAGAAGGTGAAGACTGCTAATGAAAAGACTGGTTCACTTATTGCTAGAATGGCAGATTAAGATATCTTAATACATAGTTACTCATTTTAGGGGTGTCTGTATACAGGCTAGTGGTGTCTACATAGGATTAGATTGTGGTATGATCATTCTGATATCTGAAAATCTGGAATGGAGCTCACAGAGAAGTTAAAGATGTAACTGTCTATATGCTGATTAGCTTCCAAGGTAAGATCTTGGATCATATGATTAAAAATGATGTTCGTATTTTAAAGAAGGTCTCCATGACCTGAATATGTAGAAAAACGGACACTTAGTCGACAAGAAAGTAGTCGCATTTGTGCATGCATTTTAGTGGAGGTTTTAATGCTGTGGGTGCTACATGCGTGGTTTATGTAGTATGGTTTTACCGTATAGTTTTGTGGAACTTTTACATTATCTGTGGATCAATTGAATTTTTAAATGGGCTATAACTTTTGCAGTCCATGAAAACAGGCAAAAGATTTGACATAAAGGCTTCTGTAGCTTGTGCGCCTCCTTTTAGATAGCAACTAGACTGATTTGCTGACATCGGGTGGTCTTCAGAGTGGTACCCAAGCCTGCAAACAAAATGCGCAGCATATCTATCATGCACGTTAGAAGCACAATTTTGCAAACGTGTATAACCCAGCGTTTGGCAACACCGTCTCTGTGCTTGATTGACAGACTATTCGATTCGTAACAATTCCCAGCCTGGGAATCTGTCTCTTGAGCCAAACGTGCAGACTTAGCCTTTCAGTCCTGAAGTTCCCTGCTGTGTTTGTGCAGGCCATGGCCACCACACATGCCCATGACTAACCTTACTCATGTGAGCCATCCCGTTTAGATATGCGCAGGCAAGGCTGTGATGCCATACCCTAAATGATCAAAGAAGTAAACCAAATCCTGAATTCTTACTCTCATTCAAGCACACACATAATCCTTAACGTCCCAAGTAGTGCTTTAATTAGCCATTGAAAGCAATAAGTGTTAGGCTCTGAAACTGATTATACATCTAAAAATCACTTGGGCTAATTAAATAATTTAGTTTCCATTCATGTTCCATTGGGTCTTTCTCTCATTAATTTTAGCCCACAAAAAGCCTCACTAAAATCACCCTCTGTGTAAGCGCATGCTCACAGACTGTGCTCTAATCCCCACAGAGTGGTGGATATTACTTTCAACTCAGACCTAATTAACAGTGTATGCTCTTTATTGAAATTAGAGCATTTCTGCATATTACATGTCAAAACAGATACTTGTGTGCTGCCATTTTCAGAATATTGTTCTTGTCCATGTGTGGTACAATCCTTAATTTTAGGCAGCGTCACGTTACCCTAGAGATTCCTCTGACAGAAAGCAAACCTTAATTTTCTCCTTTTTTCTTTCTAGGATATTTGTACTGGTTTTAAAACTGTGTGTGAATCAAAGCTGTGCTCCAGTTTCCTAAAAGGCAAATGTCCTTTACAAAACTACTAGTGATGCCCTTAGCAGAGGGCATAGGAGTTGAATGGGCATTTTGATTAAAGGACTCTTCTGGGTCAGGTGTGAGTCTCGGTGATACAGCAGTATTGGAAAGGTGGCTGCTACCAATAGCTCTGCTGCTGTCCCTAGCTCAAGGTTTTCAGGTCAGCACAAGATATAAGCACATGTTTAAATCCTCTTTGCGTTTAAGGTGGAAAAAGACTGTGCCTTGCAGAAGCCCTTCTTTGGGGCTTGGTTACTGACGTGATGAAAATTAAGCGTTTGCTGAAGCGTTTCACTGAAGCAATGCCCAAAACTACCATGAAAAAAAGGTCAGACAAAACCATCCAAGCAGAATTATTTAAGTGTGTAAGCCTAAAATATATTTAGAATAGCTGTGATGATGCATCGCACTTAGAGTCAGAGTGATGCTTGGGCATCTAGGCCTGCCAGTCACAGGGAGTAATGCCTGACTTTGGGAGAAGGGCTGCCTGCTTCACTGGGGCTTAGAGGAGTCATCCTCACGTTGGCATTTTTATACCTGGGTTGCCGAAGGTACAGGCACGTCGAGGGTTTTGGTATGGCTGGAATGACGTATCTGTAACTAGATTTAAAACTCAAGTACCACTTACTATTCTCAACTCTCTTCAATAGCTGTCCCCTGCCATTTTAAGGTTCTTCAGATCTGCATTGTTGAAATGATGAGAAGGACCACTTGTGGTGGTGAGGGAGGCTCTTGGATAATTTAATTTTAAATGCAGTTGTGTGGTGAGAGCTAGCTTTTTTTTTTCCTTCCTGACATCTTAGAGACATCATTGGGATTCAGTGCTTTTAGCACCTCATTTATTTAGTTGCTGGGATAGAATTGCAGTTGGAAGTCTTATTTAAAATGAATCATTGTTGCTAATATTTAGCAGAGGGAATGCTGTTTTGTGGTTTTACCCTTGGTCATTGACACTGAGTGGATTTGTCTGGAATAATACAGCAGGTTCTGATAAAATGATTGTGGATCCTCCAAGAAATTTGTTTTTCAGTGTGAGAATCTTTCAGGCAGGTTGATTTTAGAAACTGCATGTGGATAGACATTGATTACAGAACAGAATTATTTAGGATAGCTGAACACAAGACTTAAGGCTACATAAATTTCTGGAATGTATTTAAGGGTAAGCAAAATATATGTTGAGATTCTGAATGCATAGAGGTTACGTGATTTTTAAGTGGGAGCAAATGGTACTTCTCTGGAGAGCTGCAGTAAACCTAACCCAGATTTCGGCAAGAGTTTCTGCCTTCAAACCACACAAGAACTGCTGTGGCTGGAGGTGATTCCACAACTCCCTTTGTTAACTCAAGGTCACAGATAACTTAATTTTCAAAAGCTCATGTGTTAGAATGCCTCAACATTTGGTTGCTCACTTGAACACACATTTTAAAAATCTGAGGATGTGCCGTTTTCTGCAAAAACAGGCTCTTTTCTGTTGGCTCATGTCTGTCAGGTAAAAATAAAAATAGCCTAAACCACTACTCCAAGTGAGTGTCAAGTCTATAGAGGAAAAAATAGGATAGCAAAATAAAAGTTACCTGATTCTATTGAGGTGTGCCTGAAGCAGCATGGACAACTGCTTGAGCCACTTGAGGGACACCTGGGTTCGCCATTGATCTATTGACCTCAGGCAAGGTGCATCCCCCCTCTGTTCTTCAATTCATAAACCAGAGATAACGCTCAAGGCCTTCTTTGTCGCATGCTTTCAGATCTTCTGATGAAAGGAGCTTCACAGAAACGAATAATAACCCTATTCACTGAGCATTTCATATCACAGCAAACTTATTTTCCAGGTTAGTGCAAATGGATCCAGGAGTTCTGGAACTAAGAAGCCAAATATGTGCTCTAGGATAGTGCAGCTCTTCAAGAGAAATTTGTCCTGCAAAACAGACTTTTTTTTAAGTCTCTCTCCTAAAAGGATTCTGAATGTCTGATATATTATCTGCTTATTCTGATTCACATAGTCTCTGGTTTTGGTTGGTTGCCTTTTTTTTTTTTTTTTTTTTTTTAAAAAAAAAACCTTTTCTCCCCCTATCTTGCAGAAACTCAGTCTTTGAACTCTTCATTACTGTCAAATCGGGCTGACATTGACCTACAGGATCAGAAGTTGATACGGGGGTGGGATGGGTGGACAGCAAGTCTTGTGTAGCCTGGCTGAGTAGGTCTCACATCTTTAGGAAACCAGGGCAAAAGTCATGCCTGCCTTCATTCCATTTTCTTTGAAAACCAGAGAATGGACATGCCAAAACAGTATGTCCAAACTCAAAGCTGTCTTTATCCTTAGCAAATGGGATGGCATGCTGACCAAAAAGTGAAAGAATAAAACTTACAACACAAATGGGACTGCTTTGTGCATGAATATAGCAGGTGAAATATCAGTTAAAATCCTCATCACTGCATAAACTGATTCAGTACAACTGCTTGCTGCAGAGGAAACAGGTGGAAGTTATATATAGGACTCCCAATTCCATGCGGTGTTGAGCTATCCCGAGAAGACAAAACAATATATGGTTAGCTTTATAAGGGGCCACAGAAAGGAGAGGAATAGTCTGTTTTCCATGTTCGTGGTGATGAAGTAAAGTCTTTGCACCAAGAAAGAGGAAAGGTAGATATTGTATTGGGGAGAGGGAAACTTTGTAATGCAAAGCTTGAATAGATTGTGCAGGGACTAGGTGGGGCCTCTGTCATTACATGGTCTTTAAAACAGGATTATGTAGGTACCCATCAGGAATGGCATAAGAACACCTGATGACTACAGGGCGTCCTGAGCTCCATTTGTACCGCCTTTCCTATGATTCTTCTGTAAAGTACAGGTTGCCTTGTGAAACACAGATTTGTAATGATGTAAATAAGACCTTTGTGCAATAAGCTGTTAAGGTTTGTCTAACTAGAGACTGACAGAGCTGAAAGTTTGGCTTGTGCAAAACAAACAAGCTCATAGAAATACACTGTCCCAAACGAGTCATTCGGCCCTCGGAGGAGGGAGAACCAAAGCCTTTGAAAATAGCCACAACTTGCCCATAGCAGCAGAACTTGGAAGCACTTTCAGCAGCAATACGAGCACAGCTCAGAAAATGCTGGCGTAGTAAACACCACATAGCACCACTGGCTTGCTAAAGGCTATAAAGACTTTTACCTCACCCGGGCAGCTCCCAGGCAGCAAGAAATTTCTTGTCCTTGGCTTCAGTCATGGATCCTGGAAGCCGATGCCATGTGAGATGGTGAAGTGTCACCCATATCCTGTCCATGGTTACAGAAATATAAGGTATTATCCAGCAGAGAAATGAGCTGCTGTTTGTTATGAACTTGGATGACAGAATGTGCAAGTGCTGTTGCATCTAAGGTGCAGATCCCAGAGCCTTACTCATATATCCAGTCCTTACTCAGTCTGTCCTGGAGTCAGGTGCTTGTTCAGCCACAATAATTTCCTGAGGTGCTGAGACAAAACTCTACCAGCTCGGAAGCCGGTTCTAATATCTTTAAGCACTGTCCAGTGACACTGGATCTGGCAGCAGAATTTGTGCAGAGTGCTGAACTGTGGCTATATAGCATTTCACTGCTGTTCTTTCTCTCTCTCCACATTGATGCTACTATATACTTTTCCACTTATTTTAATGGACAGTTACAGATAAATATCTAAACTGAAAGTTTTACACAAAAATTTTGCTTGAAAAGAAAGTCTTTAGCTGAGCAATATTGCATTTTCTAAAAAAAAAAATAAAAAATCCATCAAAAGGTTTTTCTCAGAAAACTGAAAAACAAAAAAGAGGTTAATGATGCTTTATTACATTTTCTGTTTTGCTTTCTAGTTAAACAAACTAAATTTGCTGAGAAAAAGCCTCTAGTTTTCCAGTCAGCACAAGTACCGGGCTTACAAAAGCATTTTTGCTCTGCAGAAAAACAGCATAAAGAGTTACTTATGGGAAAATACTAACTTGGCGCATTAAACTTACTGAACCAGGAGGGAAAAGAAACCCCGACAAATCCACAAATGGCGATGCTTGCAGTCTGCCTTGAACTCACCAAGTATGACGAACAGTGACACTGCTGTCTTAATGTATTGCTGACAGAGCTGCTGTACTCATTAACCTTTGATGAAACAAGATGTCACTTTGTTCACATCAAATGCTCCTTGATGCCAGTGCTCAGAGACTGTTTTTGTTGCTGATGCAGACATCAGCTATTGTTGAAAACATTCTCTCTCCCTTCCAGCGTTTCACTGCCCATGAGGATTTATAGATGCTGATCGTTATCAATCTGCAAATGGAGTCTGAAGCCAAGATCGTGTGTTTAATTTCTGCAGCTTTTAAGTATTTATTTTTATTAAAAATATTTGGGTTTGTGTAATTTAGCTGTATTTAAACACCCAAAAATATTAAATTTTTGGATATGCTACAGGATGCTGCCATGAACTCAAGGATACATTTGAGTGATCCCATCATCTTTTTTGAGACTACTGGAACTATTAAAGAAATATTTACAGAAATATCTACAACATAGTAGAAGGACATTGTAGTGGGGAGAGAGGCATTGAGTTTTGAAGTATTCTGGTCAACATGACGACTATACAGTGGTGTAGCCTGGATCAGAACTGAGGTCTCCTCGTTCCTGATCTATTCTCTAGGCGTTTATCAGCATTGCCTTCTATTATCAACATTAGGAGCCGATCTCACTGTTCTATGTACAGTAAATATCATGTTGTCTAGCAAGGAAATTCTGACTGACCGTCTCTAATCTGGGAATAATTTATGCCAAAAAGTATTGTTTTTGTTTAGTCTTTACTTTGCATGATAAGTGCAGTCATTTTGCTATGAGATAAATGAAGGCGGAGCAAGAAGGAAAAAGAAGCATTTCTGTTCCTAGCCAATTGTATCAATTTTCAGTACCGAAACACTGTGAGATCAGAGGTGCGTGTTCTCACAGTTGCTTTTGCATTTGTTATTTTAGTGAATAGGACAATATTTACAGATGACCTCTATTGACATTCTTTCCACTTTATATTCCCCAGGGTTTTTTTTCCTTGCATTTGGGGACTTTGCAGTTTTTGCATTTGATTTGTCTGTGCAGTTTTTTGTGTTGGTGGGTTTTTTTTCTTTTTTTCCCCCCACAGTTAGGTTTGCAGTCATTACAGCTGTCATGCAACTGTAACATCTTGGGAAGCCGTTGAAGATAAGAGTGGGGATTCTTCTAATTTGCAGTTGTGCAGAGGAGGAGTGTCTGATCAGAGGCTGGTGCTGGAATTCTAGCTAAAGGCCATATCATGCCTCAGGGGGCGTTGAGCTTTCAAAGCTTTGTGGAGTAAAATAGCTCTAGAAGAACTGGTCTTTAAGAAAAAGATTTGGAGGAAGGAAAGTAAAAATCACCCTGAAAACAGCAAGGTGTTTAAGGCACAGGAGCCCATTTCAGACTCTTGCAGTGAGAGTAGGCAGGAGAGGTGAATGTTAAAGAAAGAAAGCGTAACTACATGAGATGCAGGCGGAAGTATTTTCATGGGAAATGTAGGAAATACTGTTAGTTTGCTTAACGCTGAAGTGCATCTGTCCCTTATTGAGTGATGAAAGCCCAGGAGATTGACCATCCGCATTAGACTGGCTTTACAAGATGAGCATGTGAAATTCACGGAATAGCTAACTTAGGTGAAATATGACCGTGCCGCTAAAGAGCAACACAATGGAAAGTGCATCTGAGAACACTCGCGGAATATGATCGAGCATAGCTGATAGAGAGTCCTTGAAAGGTGGTGGTAAATACGCTCGTTTAAAGACTTTCACCTGTTGCTCTAAATCATTCATACCCCATGGCACGTCTGCCAGCACTCTGACCCCTGGCATAGGGTGAGGAACATCAAAGAGAGAAGGGAGCGGATCAAGTCTCAGGTAGGCCTTGCACCCTTGTTATGGATAAAAGAAGTGTCAGTAAGTTACAAAACAGGTGGAAGCAGGATATTGTACGCCTGACGTGAGTGCCCCAACAAAAATTAGCAGGACGGTACTGCCTGTCCATGCAGAATCATATAGAAGGCATTTTAAAAGATCATTTAGAGTTATTTTTGTTAGGTTATCTCAAAGTCATGAAAATTTGTGGGCTGTGTATGGCTAGCTTAGTAAAAGCTCTCCTTGACTTAATTTTTAAAATATTTTTCAAGCCAAGAAGGCCTTACAGTCTCTGACACTGCCTGTAATCACAAATGAAAATAAGATCCTTAATTTAGTTTTTATCAGTCAAGTTAATTTTTTTTTTTTGAGATGCACCGGCGTGCCGTGTAACATCTCTGCTCTGCTGCCAGGCTGCTCGTGGTTAAGTATTTACTGTCAGGCAGTGTTTTCTGCTGAAATGGCTGTTTTCTCTGGAAGTACACACATGCTACTTCCCTTCTCTAAATGTTCTTCATTTGCTTTGAGGTACAACATGTACAGACTGGTTTTAAAACAGTAGAAATTGCTCCCTGGAAATGAACTGTAGTTAAAATGGAAGACAAGCCTATTTACAATCAGAGCCAACAAGTCTGCAAACATACGCTCTGGGTATCTAATATCAGGCCAATTTCAGTAATGTCCGTTTGACTATGTACTGTGTAATCTGTTGTTATTGAACCAGAAAAAGTCTGTTATGAAAGTTTATCACTTCTAATCACTGAATCCTAACATCAGAATACTTTTTGAACAAGAATAAAAGCACTTTCACAAATCCTCTTCAGAGAGAACAGTTTGTAGGATATTTTTCTGAACTAAGGGAAACTTTAAGAGTTAAAATAGCTTCATGATAACGCTGATGACATGGGTCTGATGCTGACCGCGGGTCTTTCAGTAAGGTCTTTGACATTACTGACTTTGGAGGACATTCTGTATCATCCTTATACCGGACCCCCCCAAAAATTTGTAATTTCACAACAGTAACTGATTGCAAAACCAGAACCATACCCGAGCCCCCGCTGTAACAGCTATCTGCCCTCTATGCTTGTAGGTGTTTAGATCCTGCCTGCCGTACTAATACTGACAAAACTCTGCTGCAGTCCTTTGAGTTTTTCATACATGAGTGTCCTCAGGGTTAAAATTCTATTGAGCAGGGAGTTGTTGGTGTTTGGGGTGGATTTTTAGTACTTCAGTCACAAGTCTAAAGTTGGTTTTTTTGTTTGTTTGGTTTTTGTTCGTTTGGTTTTTGGGTTTTTTTAAGGTTAACTTTGTTTGGTTGGTGTTTGCTTTTCTGGTGGTAAAGCACTTGGGGGGGCGGGGGGGGCCGCAGGGGGGAAGAAAGTAAGTTTTGTAGTCTCCTCCAAACACCCAGAACCTGGCTCTGTCTAAACTCTTTTGAAAAGCGATTTCAGTGAGTCAGAAATGCTCTCTCTAGTGTTTCTGTGCACTTTCTCCTGGGTTTTGCGATCCAGCATCTATCACAGGAGTTCAGATTTCACAATGCTCTTGAGCAAAGTGTGTTTCAAAGACAAACAGCAGCCTGCTGGTTGTGCTGAAATGCAACGCTGCGTCGTTGCACTGCCCTGAGGAAGCTGGATGAATGCCAGCGGCACGTGGGCCTGGTGGAGACGTGGTGGTCTCTGCTGGGGAGGGAGCAAGGGCATTTTCTGGCAGCTGGAAATGCGCGATGTTCACATTGAGCTCCAGAGACGGTCAGTTATGGTAATCAACACTTATTTGGGTCACCGTGGCCAGATGCTCATCTGACACAAAGTGACAATGCTTTCTGTAAAGTCAGAAGTAAAAAAACCCATCTTTTTGAAATGCCACTGCTCCTCAGCTCTCCAAATACAGGCTTCGTACCTCTCCCTTGGAAGATATTGTTCACTGGCAGAGGAGACAACATCATGTTTCATGCTTGAGAACATTTACCATTTTCAATCAGCATGATATCAGTCTTTCCCAGGCTAATGTGAGTCAAAAACTCTTCCTCCCAGAATGAATTTCCTTACCCATCTTAGTTATTCTGGCCTGGCTTGGTATAAAGAAGTCTTTGCAGTAAGTAACGGTGTATAGGAGTGTTCAGTGATACCTTTGCCAGTGGATGCTGTGGGTGCAGTTCCAGTAGACCTCTGGTTTATGCATATGAAGGTTGAAAGGTTACTCTGCTGTCCTAACAAAGAGAAATATGATCTTGAAATAAACACAATGTTCAGTATAAGTAAGCCTTTTCTGCTTTTTTTTTTTTTTTTTTTTTTTTACCAGCTAAGGGTGTAATTTGTCATTGCTCCTTTCTCCTACTTCAGCCATCATTGTCATAGCTGTCAAAGAGGATGGGTGGAGTGGAGTTAGGCAAGCACATAGATGTAAGGGGCAGGGGAGAAACTGGGTGCCTAAAAAACAGGCAGCTCTAAACTAGAGGTTTCCCTGAAGTCATCCCAATTTAGACTCTACCTAAAACTTACAGAGTGTCTGCGTATATGCAGTAGACACTTTAAATGACTCGTTTGTGACACAAGTTTCAGGCCCACACTCAGATCCGAGGGCACTGAGTTGGGCTGCTTTCTGCACTGTAGACAGAGCTGTTGGAAGCTTCCTGGAAGCTGGGAATTTTGCCTACTGCCAAAACTATGTTTGAAATGCCGTCTTGTAATTTTTCATCATCTCTTTTCACATCACTGCTGATTATCATTGATACTGGCTTGGAAAAGGAGACGCTCTCCTATATAATCACGCAAACACCACAGTGTCCAAACATCACCAGGGCAATCTTTTTTCCTGCTGTGCTCTGCACATTTTTGCAACGGCTGCTCTCGTAGCACAGGCAAGTTTCATGGCTTAATGGGTTGGTGCCCACAGACCCAAACTCTTGGCAGGAATAGTGAGGTTAATTACTTTCTATTAAGGTGAAGTCCTGGCTCACAGAGACTTTTGCTGGTGACTTCAGCACGGCTTGGATTTCACCCTTGGAAAACCAGTGACTCTGTGCAACAAAAGAATGCGTCCTGCCAATTTGCAAACCTTTGATTTCAGTTGCTCTTGTCCTACTTAGCGCTGCATGCTAACTTAACGGTGTCTGGCAGCAGCGCGCCGATCCTATCCACCTCCTGGGCTTGGCTTCATCCGACCTGTAACTAACAAGCAATGTATTATTTTATTTACTGACTAGTTTAATCTCTAACTATACTGCACTGTTACTGGACACTTTTGCCTGTTGTAGGAACTTCATATTTTATTTTGGAAACTTGGCTAGTGGCGATCTAACCACAAAAGCTAGGAATAGGAATAGCAGAATATGCACACTTTAGAGGATGGTTTGACAAAACTGCAACAAATCACAGAAATTCTGCATATCTCATATATGCAAGGAAGGTTTCTTTTCTTAAGGCTGTCATTGATCCTGTGTATCTTAAGGATACAGTGACAGCTATTTTGAGTACCCACTGCATAGCCCGTTACATTTCCTTTATTTGTTTTAGGGGCAGAGGAGGAAAAAAAGTTGTGGGGTTTGGTGGTTTTTTTTTTTTTCTTTTTTAGAATTATTAATTATCTTTGAAGGTTTCTGAAGAATATATTTTCCCTCTGATGAATGATCAAAGGCTCTTGACCTCATGGTTAATAACTTTGTGCAAGGTTGCAAAGAAAAGTTAAGACAACTCAAGTAAATAGTCTCACTGACTTTAGGAGGTTGACTACTAACAGTAATCATGTGCAGAAGAGTTTTTCAGCACTGGGTCTCAGTTAAACTTAAAATTCAGCAAAAGTATCCACTGAAGTCAACTGAGAAGTTTTCCAGAGTAGAGAGTGAGTATAAAACTGAGGACAGTCTCGAGGACCAGGCCCATGTTACATAGTTCTACTCCCTGAATACAAACAACTAAAGGTTTCTGGATAAGCCAAGACAAATACCTTTCTTCTGATTTTTTTTCTTTGCTGGCAAAATCTAGTTTGTAGCAATTCATATGATAAATGCCACTAAGGTGGCATAGAATTGGAGTAT
Organism: Egretta garzetta; assembly: GCF_000687185.1. NCBI lineage: Eukaryota > Metazoa > Chordata > Aves > Pelecaniformes > Ardeidae > Egretta > Egretta garzetta. The sequence goes on from NW_009260133.1 coordinate 2,646,929, forward strand.
GTTTGAGAATGATATGTCACTTCAGACTATAGTTGGTACAGTCTGTTTCTCTTTGTAACATGTATTTAGTTCATATCTAGTCCCAAGTGCTCCTTAGCTTGCTCCATTTTTTTTTTTTATTTGTAGAATATAGGGACAATCAAGGCACTATGTTCTTTCCATAAAGTTTTTCCTTTCATAGCGCAAGGCTGGAATAGAACTAATATGAGAGGGAAAGTGTGCTTCACTAATGCCAGAAAAAGAAAAGTATACAAAGTTAAAGCTTTTAATTTAAAGAACACAAAGTTTGAAGTTCAAAAATCAAATAACTTTCTCTGATTTTAGATAGCTGGGACTAACTCTCAAACTCAGGTTTTTCCTTGTGAAAAGGAAAAAAAAGTAGAGGAAGCATAGTCTCTACAGATGTCCTTTTAATGCCCTCTTTTATTACCTTACCGTGATGGACCTCTTCTTCCCTGGTCTTTTTACTCCTACTGACAAGTAATCTTAGCCTGCTAATCCTGGCCCTTAAACTGTGCTGCATTATAATTAACTTTCAGTGTCTCATGACTCTGATTTTTGTGTATTAAATGCATGCCTTGTTATCCACTCAGTACAGCACGAGACACTGGTTTGACAAAGAATGAAATCCAGTGCTTGGGAGAGAGCTTTATTCGTCCATAAGACAAATAAACCCTGTTTCCAGTACTTAAATGACATTAAAGGTTTGTTGATATTGAGAAATTTAATCTGTTCAAATGCTTTAAAAAAAGACTTTCCAACTAAATTCACAGACTTGCACTAAATCTCCACTGATTTAGATTGCAAGGATTTTCCTCTGGTTTAACTTAATGGATTAAAAAAAAAAAATCACCTAAACCATTGTAATTTTTATCTCGGGATATGAGTCAGCTGGTGGGTAGTCCTTGCATGATCCATTTGTAAGGTGATGATTTTCAACAGAAAAATGATGAGCCTGTTTATGAAACAGAAAAATTTGAAATCAGTAAAGCTCTTTTTAAGAGAGAAGCTGAATGACTCACGGTATAGAGGAAATTTCTTGAACTTGGAATCAAATTTAACAAGTTTAACACTGGAATTACTTAAAGATTCAAAATCAAAACTTCTGTGACAAGCAGAGCAGAGAGGGTAGGGTCTTGCATTTCTTAAAGCATGTGCTTCAAAACCAAACTGTTTTCTCCAAATAAGCCAGCTTATTATTATTTTTCCCAGGTTTTAATGACAACAAACAAGATTTGGATATTTAATATCTTGTTTCTGTGAGAAATAACAAGTTATTTTTAGGACAGCAGATGTCACTTCTTCAGATGAGGAAGGTGCACTTTTGCTAAACAAACTTTTGACTTTATTGGCAGGCCATCAGGAAAATTAAGTGAAAACGACAATGAGTTGCCAAAGTGCAAAAGACTTGGATTTAAAAACATCTCCACCAGAAATCTGTATTCCGAGCCATCGGTCTGGAATTTTTTCCATGGCTTTGGTTAAAGTGAAAAGGAGAGGACAGGACCTAACATTCAGAAAAGCTCAGCTTGTTCACTGGTCAAAAAAAGTGACCATATCCATTTATTGCAAAATATTGACGTATCTCATCAAATGCATTCCTTCTAAAGGGCTTGAAAAGAAAGAGGGGCCTCTTGAAAAACCTTGATCCAGCTGCAGATGCTGAAAATTGAGGCTTTCACTGGTAGAGTCAATGAAAAACCTAAGGTTTGACTGGTGAGAAAGGCAATTAAATTTATCACTTAATTTCAAGAAGGTCCAAAGGCAGCCAGGAGTGGAAGTGGGAAGTGAGGAGACGCTGCTGTGGGCCAGCAGGAGCAGCTAGCAGCCATCAAAGGGCAGCAGAACCTATGAGTACCAATGTGGACTAAGCTGACATCTCTTTGAAAACAAGAGTTGTTGCTTTTTTGGGGAAAGCAAGAACAACTCTGAAAAAGCTTGGGTATGAAACAGGGTAAAGAAATAATGTGAGCGCTGGGCTGGTGGGAGGTGGTGACAGGCCACCTAGCTCTGGGTGTGCAGGAGAGATGTATAAAGGCATATGTATAAATGTATAAATGCTGTGGGGTGTAGCTGGGCACTAGAGGCAGCCACGGGGGCAAGGAAGGGGCTGCCGTGCCCGGATTGTCTGTTGGTGGGGTCATCAACTCATGGATTCACCATCTACTTAGACAAATCCAGGGCTTGAATTGAATGGAAGTTGTGTCAGTGCAAATCTTAAAACAAAGAAGTGGGTTGAATGGCTGTAGGACAAAAGGGATGGGAAGTTCTTTCTGCTGTCCCCCAGTGCCCAGTCTCCCTGCCCCATCTTATTCTTCTCCTTCAGGGTCCTTGCTGTGGCCACCTGCCCTCACTGAAAAAGGCCCAACAGAAGGTAGAGAGTTGCCAAGAGCTCAAAAATTTCAGATATTTGAGGAAATCTCTCTGTCTCAAGCCAGTAAATTCTCCTGAGAAAGGAAAATGAAATTGGTCTCCTGCTTGTTTATACTTCTGTGGCTGAGATCCCTTAAGATTAAATGCTTCAGACAGTTGTTTCCCTTCATAAGGAAGGTGGATGCCCATGAGCTAGCTTCTTCCATTTAAATTGAGCTCTGTCTAAAAGAACCATGGCACTTGTAAGCATGACTAGCACTTAAATGTGCTGTCATTTAGCCAGCCAACAATGCACAGAACAACCACTTAATTCTTGGCAAAAACAAAGTTCTGTGTTGTTGGTTTGTTTGCATTTTCTTTTTAACTGCAATCTTACTGTAAATAAAGAGTAGCATGTGTGGTAGTGACGTACAGGAATTCTCTTGGAAATTTTAAGAATAAATACCAGCTCTGCTAAATTCTCTGATTTAGGAGCGACACGAGCAAAGGAAAATGTAGAAGAAAAATTTTGTTATGTGACATAAAGCCTGTATCTCTGAATCTAAAAAAAATGGGAGCCACAAAACTTTGAATGTGCTGTAGTGATAATAAGCCATTTTTTTTTATCTTCATATAAAATCACAAGAAAACTGGTATTACTTTTTATCTTTTGCCATTTCAAACCTGTGCCAAAATGCTGGAGGTGTAATATAATCCCCTATAATTACATGTTTTGAGATAGAGCATTCCTTGGCTGTTTATATGGATTAAAACTAACTTAGAATGCTAGAAGGCATTCCAGTCATAATGGTAAACTAATTAGGAATTAATACTGCGCTATGGTTTAAGAGTCATTTTTCTGTTATACTTTGCCACATTAAAATACAAATATTCAACTAAGCTGCAAATGATTTCACGGAGTTTTATCTCATTAATGTGATAAATTCTTTGTTCCTTTGCAAACAGAAGAAAAGTGTAATGGAATAGCAATTACAGAGGAAAAAAATAGTGTTGGGAGCAGCCCTATGTCTAACCTCACCAATTTCGCAAAAGTCATTACTTACTTGCAGACTTGCATTTATCTGTGGCAATAATTGAAAAAAGGGTAGCATCAAATCTTTATTCAGATTTTAATTGCCACTGCAAAAGCTCCTAATGAATAAATCAACCAAAAGTTTGTTCTACCTCTCTGTTAAGGTGTTGGAGTCCTGGAATGGTGTCCTGGTTTCGGCTAGACAGACCATAAAACAATACTTCATAGATTTATCCTTATATAGATCTATTCTGGCACCTTTTTTTTTTTTTCTAATGATAGGTTAATATGTTTAGTTTACACAGCTGCCAAGTACGAGTACTTCTCTGAACTGTATCCAAACTGAATATGTCTAAACTAAGATATAAGACTATTTTTTTCCATTTACTTCAGTAGGCTTTGGATCAGGTCCCTACTGAATCTTCAAAGTCGAATTGAAAATCTTGTGTAATCATACCTTCTTATATCCACCGAGCTGATTCCAGCCCCAGAGCTGGTCTATGTAGAGATTTCTGATAATGTTGAACACAAAGTGAGCCTGGCATGATTCTTTGAATTTGTTAATGTATTCAAGTAAATTGTTGATTTCTGAGAACCTAGAGGATGAAATCTAATGCTGTGTTTTCACTGGGATTTTTTAGGGTTTCATTCCTTTTATTTAATGGAGTTATCATTCTTTGCCGTTACACTCAAATGACAGAAAAATTCATGTTTATGGGCATGTATGGTAGCTGTCTGACTCTCAGTACTGATAGTCATTGTGCATCTAGTCTGTTATATTAGTAAAGATGATCCAACATGCAGGAGGAAGGCAAGAGGTTTGAAATAAAACCTTTAGAAATATATGTTTTCCCCATGCTCTGTTGCAGATATGGCTTGGAAGACTGGCAGAAACAGATGAAAGAGAAATTTCTTTCCAAGACCTGGCTATCAGCTTAAGTTACAAGTGCCTGTTTGTAAAATATTTTTGGTTAAAGTGCTTAAGTGTTCAAATAGAAAACTTGCATAGAAAGTATCTTTTTCATAAGTGCCCTCCTGCTTAACAAAATGGGTTCTTATCAGATAACAATTCTGTCCTTGCAACATTGGCTTGATGTATTTTAACTCCTTGGCTGGAGTCCCTGCTTGCTAGCCAACCTTCCATAGATCCCCAAAAGACTTCCTCACAAGGGGAGTCCCTCTCTAAGCAGGTCCCAGAAACCCTGCTGAAAACATCCAACGTAAGAATTTGGGGTCTGGAGACTTCCAGAGGAAGTCAAAAGGAAGGAGTGAGGTGGGAGTGTGCACAGGTGTTGTCTTCAGACAAGTTTGTACTAAATGAACTTTGGGCTTCCAAGAAAAACACACAGACCTGGGTTATTCCCAGCTAATGTCGTGCAAGATATTCCTAACTGCTGACAATTAAAGCTTTTCCACATTTCATTATAGGTTTGAAAATGGTCCAAATTTTGAGGAAGGGGGAGGAGAACTACTGATGTACATAAATTTTTTTTTTATTTTTTTTTTTAGCTGGAAATTTGCCAGTTTGGGGTGTGCCCTCATAAACATGAAAAACGCACCTCTCTGAAATAAAAGTAGCTTTTCTCCCCTTGTTGCCGCTGAGCAGGAAGGAAAACATGGAGAATATGAAACCACATCACCAAGCAGCAAAGGATTACAAATTACAAATGTGTAGCTTTCTTACTGTGTGGCATTCAGTCCCTGAGAACTGTGCCACAAGCTGCGTGTTGCAAGAGACTTCTGTGGGGTTTGCACAAGTCCACGGCGTCGTGCTTGTCTGCCCCTTTCTCCCCCCTTGCTGAGGAAGTGGCATGGGCATCCAGCTCCGCAGGGCCTCTGCTCCTGCCACGCTACAAAGCCCAGAGCCATGGGGACTGCAGGACCACTCATTGCTTGGGGGGGCAAACTGCTGGGGGAACAAGTGGTCTCATTGCCACGTTGGCTCACCGATGGTTGCGGTGGCACTGCTGTAGCTTCAGAAGTGCTGTGGCCAGACGCTGAGGAGCATCAGTGTTGCTCCACAAGCCGAGGAGGTTCTTGCATACGAAGTTCTCTCTGCCTCCAACCTAGTGACCAGCTTTTTGGGCAGGGGCTGAGTGTAATTCAGAGGAAATACCAGCAAAGCTCAGTTGCTCCAGTGGGCCATGTGTATTGGCTTGGAAGCCAGGAAGCATGGCTTCTTCTTTCTTCAGCTTCCTATCTTCTGTGTGTGATTGAATGAATTTTCACCTCTGGCTTTATCTGTCTTATTTACTCATGTTTTAAAAGCTCAGAACCCAGAGGTGCTTTGGCATTGTTAGGCAATTGCGTTTTGGGATGCCAGAGTCCCCTGAGGCAAGGATCTTATTCGCATCTAACTGAAGGCTGTCTAGGTGGTGCAATGTAGAGCTGTGTAGATAAACTAAGCTTATTCTCGGGGAGCAGGCCAGGAGCTGCCTGTCTGTGTTAGTGAGTTGAACTAGTGGATGCTATTTCTCAGAGTGGCTGGGGGGGGGAAACAGCATGCCTAAACCATGCCAAAACCATGCTTAAACCTCCCCCAATCTCCTTGAGTGTCTTTTGCAGCACTGCACTGTGCCACACAGACCTTCAAGCAGAAGACCTTATCCCATAAGTCCCACATACAGTCTAAGGGGTGGTTGTGTCATACAAGTAATAAAAGCATCCTGGGATGATACACTTATGGTGGAACACTATAAATTCTAGCGTGGGACCATAACAGGTAATAGCATACTTTCCATTCAAGTTCTTAAACTTAATTAAGAACCACCAAAAGTTAAATTGAATCAAACGTGCATTTACCCTTCTTGTCAGTCTGAGGTAGTGTAACATAGCTCCAATTTCTCCACTGGATTTAAACTTTTGTCCTCAATTAGGTTATTTAATTTGCTTCATTTAAACACTACAGGAAAATGAAAAGCAGGTGTTTCCTTTATTAAGCACCTATTGTTATGCTTTCTTTTCTATTTTGGATCATAGTCACCACATTTTAAATAATGAACCAGGACCTCCTCTTGTTTTTCAGCAAAACAGAAGGACTAAAGGACTGGAAAGAAGCTGGTTCTCCTAGCGGTTACTGTCATAAGAGATAAAGCTCTTCCATAAATGGGAGAGGGAAAGGAAAGGAAAGGCAAGGCAGCTCCAAACCTTTATTTATCATCAGTGTGTCTTGGTGGTACTTGTAGTTTCCTATGGCTGCTATGGCTAATGAAAAAGAAAAGTACCCGGAATAAAGGAGCAGAAGCAGAGATCTGGCCTCAGTGCACAGCAATAGTATCCCAGATAAACACTGAACTCCTTTTAAAAAGTATGGAGCTCTCCTAGTAAACTGCACAGAACTGTGAAAAATGTAAGGAAAAGCTGTTGCATCACTTGGCTGAGTGGCAATTTGTTTCCCAGTTCAGCCAGGATGGCCAGGACCTAATCACATTCTACTTAAATGCTGTGTTAGTCTTTTATGAAGGTCAACAGTTAATCACAGGCTGCAAAAACAAAAGCTTATGAATTTGAGACACTCAACGAAAGAACCAGTGTAAATTGTTTTGAAATCATTCAGAGTTTGAAATTGCCATGTTTGTAGAATAATATAGTCACCATAATCAAAACTGTAGGTACCTTACAGTTAAAGAAAAAAGCAGATGAATAAGTTTGAAACATAAAAGCTCAGGGCTTGTCGTGGAGAGCCTTAACAAAGCACGAGCTGGTCCCAGTACTGGGATCAGCATGGAGCACCCTGTTATCGAGTGAGGAAAGAGTTTCTGGAGCCGCCTTGTTTGATTGTTCCAGAAGGAAAGCGAACACTCATGCTCTAGGAAGTGTTTTCTGAGAATTCCTGTAGGCTGAGGAGTTCTTGGTCATGCCAAACATCTGATTAATGATGAATTTTTAGGTTGATTTTCCACTAGCAATGGGTAAATTTAATAGAGGTCAGTGGTTTCATTCATTTTAGTAAAGGATGTTTATCAAAACCTTACCCAAAATTCTGTGAGATAGAAATCTTCTGAGATTAGATACTTGGAAAACTGTTGCTTAAGCTGCAGGAAATTGGGTGTGATCATTTCATTACAAACCAATTTGATCGCTGGCTATCTCTTTGTTATTCAAGCAAAAACGTGCCAGAAGATTTACCAAATGCTGCACTAGATGTTGATCTCAGCTCCATGATATAATTCACTCCACTGATTTCAACTGAAGCACGGCAAAACTGGGACCATCGCTCCTTTGTGAGAGGACTTACTGGGTTTTACAACTAACACCATTGCAGAGGTCTTCAGGGACAGGGAGTAGTACTTGTAACCGATGAAATTCTACTTGCCTTACTAACATCACAGTCATGGTATTAAAATGGTGGTTTTCACAGCCTGCTGTGGTTTGAAACACTAGCTTTAATTTCGAAGCAGTTGACCTTGATCAGGCCAGACAATAAGCAGCAGCACCATGGAAAAGTCCCAGAATACAACTCTGTTTAAAAGAAGCAAAACAAAATCTGATCCACTGGTAATCTTAGAAGGTATTTAATCTAACAGGAGAGATGACGGCTTCAACAGCAGTGTTTAAAAACTTCTACCCGTATGCCAGTCCTAATGATTACCAAGTACAAATAAGAACTCAAAACATTAAATTCCCAAATAACATTCCCCCTGCCCCCACCTGAAATGCCTGTACCTCATAAGAAATGAGCTTCACCTACAGACAAATACTGAATGTGGTTGGGCTATGAGGCTTCCATTCTTCCAGGCTAGGTTCATATTTGCACATATTTTTAGCACAGCACGTGCATGAATAGGCACCAGGAAGGCTGTGCAAATGCCACATTTCTGTTCTATTCTTTTTAAAGCACATTCCAGGCTCATGAAAGCTGCAGGGCTGGTGAGCAAGAAAGGCCAGACAATTCTGTACCCTTATGTTCTGCTTTATAATGGCAGGTCAAACATTTTTTTTTTCCCCTCCACCTTGTCTCATTAGTATGGGTGAATGAAAAGGGGGAAACTATCCTACAGCTGATAGTCTCATTCTTATGCCCGTGCCATCACTAGGACACAGTGCCAACATGTGGGTAATATTACTTGGGGGAAGGGGAAATGGGCTCGCTTGCTTGTTCCCTCTGTGTGCTCACAAACAACTGAGGAGCTGGCACACTGAGGCTCTTATTTAGCAAAGCTTCCTAAGTGTGTGCTCCAGCCTGCCCATGCTGGTGAGGCTGTTAAGAACGTGCTTAACTGTAATCAGATGTTCAAATTCAAAAGGATTTAAACATCTGCTTCTCATTAAGTGCGTGCTTAAGAGCTTTGCTGAATCAGGTCCTTAGCCATTAGGAAATAAACAGAGACCACCAACTATTTTACATATACGCTTGAAGAGTGTTCGGATAGATAGTAATGACTTTCAGACAGTACTGACCAAAGTTGGCTTTGAACTGCTGACCTCGAGGTGAAAGGCTTGTATCCTATTACCAATCCCTGGGGCAAACCAGTCTTACTTGTTTTCAAATATTAATGAATTAAGTCAAGTCAAAATGTAGCCCCATTGATTGGCTTTTCCTTGTATTTTTCCTGTGTCAGCATCAGTAACTGATGCTGCTGTAGAAAATCTTCGGGAATCAGTGCTGCCCATGTTTCTCTGGTTTAAATCACTTGCATCGTAAGCAGAGTCTTAACAACTGAAATGGTTAGTTTCTAAAAATATTTAGAAATGGACCTTTCGGTGAATGCTCATAGTAACTGTTCATCAAGGAAAACATACTTATGTGTAGGGTATAATGAATTATTTAGGTATCTATTCTCCCTGCGATATGCAGACATAACTCTCACTGACACTAATAGGAGATTCATATGCATGCCAGGAGCAGGGAAAATCCTTGGAGAGTATTTAGACAATATTCCTTGAAGGATTGGAGGGGGGTGGGGAGGAAAATCATTGATGCAAACATGAATTTGTCATTTTTCCACAGAGGATATGTGTATTTTTATTTTAAAAAGACAGTGGGGACCATTAACTAACAAATATTTAAAATTCTCTTTGCATCTCTAAAGGCAGAGCTTAGAAGGAGGCCACACGCAGAGCTCCAGTTGAAAGCGGAGGCACACTAATATTGAAGAAAAGCAAATGCTCGTGCTAAGTGCTCTTTTGAAAACTTTGGGTTTAGTCTTGGGTATTTGAATTTTAGGAACCTTTATTTCCTACAGAAGGAGCCTTATTGAACCACAAGTATTATCTGAAATCTGGGGCGTGTTTATCATTGATTATAGGATGTACGTTTGATCCAATGAGTCAGATGTTGAGTTGCCCTGGTCAAATATTGCAAAGGCCCATTTCCAGCAGGATTTGCTCAGTTGCTCGGTGCTCTATGCACAGTGCTGTCCCATGCACGAAGGACTTATGTGACTTAGAACAGGTCAACAGACCAGGGACATCTGGAGCCTAGACCATGGCACGTTTGCAAATGCAGAAAAGAGTCAGGTGCTATGGCAAGAGATGCAGATAGTTTCATTTTTGTTTCAGTCTTTTTTTTTAAGCCATCCCAACATCACAGAGTGCCATCCCTCCAGTAGTGCTGTATCAGAGGAAATTCAGTCTGATTAGGTAGAAATGGCTGTCAAAAATCGTGGTAGTATCAAAAAGACGTACTCCATTCCCAGCTTCTGCTGCTTCTCCTCCCTGGAGCTATCCTGCTCCATACAGCTCAGCCCAGGGGTCCTCCAACTCTATTAGATGAGGGTCCAAAAACCTCTCAAGCTTGACTTCACCACTGTGCTCTGTTCCTGAAACCGGTTATTTGGTAGCAGGGAAGACCAGGTCTCTAAATAAGGTTTCCTGGGGCTTTTGTTTGGTTTTACTTGCTTTTCCACAAGAATGCGTTCTGCCAAGAGCCGAGCAGGGAACGAGAAGAGGGGGGAAAAAAAGGCCCTGTTTTACCTGAAGCTTTTGGGGTCCATCTTGCATTTTCTGCAGTTTGGAACTGATGTCCTCTGCCCCACTATCTAACCCCTTCCTGTAGGTTGCATTGCGGGCAGGTTAATTCAGTTTACAGGAGGAGCTGTGATGCTGTTGATAAATGTTTCTGGCAAACGGGAGCAAGTAATCCGCAACCTTGAGAAAGTTATCGTGGCCTTTTCGCCCGCTGCACACCTGGCAGGAGGGCAACATGCCGGGAATCATCGCCCTAAACTTCTCCTGAGTTTCCTGGCTCTGCAAGGAGCCTGGCCCTTGCTAATCTTAGGGGTTGTGTGTAACATGAGGAGGCGCACAACCTCCAGGCAGAAAAAAACAACTCTAAGTAGGTAGTATTTCTTTGCTGTAAACACTTGCCATGAGTTCTGGAAAACCACAAAATAAGGATAATGCAAAGTTACTGGAAAGCAAAACTCATTAGAAATTGTATCCCAATACAAAAAATAAACTACAGCAAACCAGTGACACTTCCTAAGAGAAAGAAAATATAAAAAGAGCAAGCCATTTTCCAGTAAAATATAAATTGGTTTATTAAAACACTTTGATTAATCGAAGATTGAATCAGCAATTCACAAAAGGCCATTTTGAAAATTTATTATCTCATCTTGACAGCGTGTCATTTGCAGTGGAGAAAATTACCAAAGCCAGAGCAGAGGATAAGGCCTTACCTACAGGCGTGCAAATATTTCTAGGAATTCCAAGTGTTTTAGCCTGTAGAGACTGCAGTTTACTTTAGCCTAACTCATTTTCCAAAAACATTCAAAGGTGGATAAATTCCCCTACCAGCTGTTTTATCATATTTTATATACCGCTGAAGATATTTACTGCTTTCTCCAGTGCTGGATTTTCAGGCTGACATAAAAGAGCATGAAAGAAATGTCATCACTTTTAAAATGGTCTTTTTTAATAAAGACTGAAAAACCTTTTTATGAGAGGTTAGTTTGTTGTGCTGGATCACTAGATTCAGTTTTGGGTTGTGACTTATATTTACTTTAACTGACATGTCTTTTCGCTATAGTTCAGAGAAAAATGAGCAAGCACATGTGAGCGGAAAAAAATCACAAATCAAGGGTAGTAAAACTGGTTTGGGATCTTTTTATGGAAAACAAACATTTCCATGAGTAAGCTGATATTTTTGTTGAAATGTTTTAGTTTTTAGTTTAAAAAAAAGAAAAGTGTCTCTTTCCAGTTCTCCCAATCCAATTTGCTTTTGTTTTTTGGCAATCAAAGAATCTCTTTTCAATCTCTTGAATTCCCAAGAATCTCATATTTTCCAGAGCTAGACATAAGTTTACACGGTCTTTTATATAAGCAGGTGCATTGCCTGCTACCGGTTTCAGTCTTTATGGTACTTTCCTCTACAAAAAATAAATGTTGCAGAGTAACTAAATTGGAGACTCAAAACATATCAGCTTGCTGTATCGGGCCCAGCTCTTCCCTGGGACAGGCAGCTCTACAACAGAGGCAAATACAGGAGAAAATACTGAGAATTCTCAGTGTCTGAGGGAGCGTTTTAACTGGACTGGACTGTTTGGTGGCTCTAAAACCCCCTTCTTCAGGCTGAGATACAGCAGTGCCTGGTAGGACAGCCCATTAGCCCACACATTTTCACTTCATGCATAGAAGACATACATTTACCTGTCAGTGAAGGTAAACGAGGTCATTTGTAACCAAAATGGGTTGTTTTTTCAGGGCTTAGGGTTGACATCAGCCTAGGTCAACTGGGGCAGCACCTATTTACACGCATAAATATTGATGCCCTTTAACTAAGTGGGAAAAAAAAAATATATTACAAAGAAATAGGGAAGAGGGATGGGGCTAATTAGTTTCAGTCAACCCTGAGCTTGTCAGAGAGTTGCCTGATAGGGAGGGGATGCTCCACTGCCAGACCTGCTGCTGCTCTCCAGATCTCATGCCCTCCTCCACAAGGCAGCGCGCTGGGGGCTGAAGGAAGGTGGGCTGCCACCCAAAGCACCCACAAACCTCAGCAAACCCACGAGGGCACGGCATCCTTTTCTGCTATGCCAGGCTGCTGCCGGGGGAGAGGGGCATGCTCCCCTCTGCAGCTGCCGAGGTTGTTTATTTGCAGAAAGAGTCTGACAGTATATCACTGAATTTGGTCTGAGAGGGCTTTTTCAGGGTGGGGAATTTATTCAAACCGGTTTTCTAGCTGGGGTTTTCAATGGTTTGGTCTATGCTTCCTTAGCAAAGATATATGCTGGGATTAAAGGATTTTGAGTTAACCTCCCCAGCTTATTTAAAATGCAGTCTTTGTAAAATACACATCAGAAGTGTCATGAACTCTCTTTCACTCTGGGTGGCATGGAGGGTGGAGAAATGTCATAAACAAAGTAATACAGGGTAAATTGTAATCTAAGAGGCAACCTTTTTTTCCCTATAGAAGGTAGCTGAACCAAAAATCCACTCCCTAGCTGCAGAACCACGCAAAGGACGATAACGTCTTGCTATTCTCATTGCTTTATTGTTTTGCTGCTTCAAATCAATGTCTTGTACCCTTTTGGGAAAACAGGTTGGACAGAAGTATACTTTATATGGGGCTGAGGTTTGCTGAGCACTGCTGTTTGCTCCAGCGAGAGGAAGCTGCAGGTGGCTCGCAGGTTGGCAAGTACGCTGTATTTAACACTGCTCGGCTTCTGTAGTTTGGCCTTTGGGGCTAGGGATTCACTAATATCTATTTACCTTATGGCAGTTCCCAAGACACTCCCTGAAATACCAGCCGCTGGTTGTGCTTTCCTACACTTGTCAAATAACAGATTTGGAACAAATTGTGTAGAATTACAAGTGGCACAAAAGCAATGCATAATTATCTACCTAGCTACCAGAAGACAATGATAATTATGCTTTTATTTTAAATCATACAGTGGAGATGGCTGCATTTCTTATAGTTCTAGTGTTGCTATGACCATAATAACACTTTAGACTTCTAGTTCAGAAATGTGGTTTAACCTTTTTTCTTCCCCCCCCCTCCACCCCCAAGAAAATTATAGCCTAAGTAGCAGAAGGCAAGTAAACACCTTACTTCACACATTGCCACTTGCATTACAGCAGGACACAGAGCAACAATCGCACATCCTGGAAAATATATTTGCATGGTTGAATCAAAACCTGTGTAAGGTGGAGGTTTCAAACTATGGGGTGGGGAATTAGTCCCATAACAACATCAGAATTTGTGTTTAAATATCCTGTGTAGCCCATGCGCTAAGAAGTACTTCTTGCCATGATTTCAAATGGCAGCGTTTGCATATT
>NW_009260133.1:2660590-2687598 GCF_000687185.1 Egretta garzetta
ATATGAGCTGTCGGTTGGCCCAGCTAGCCCGTATGGCAAAGATGTCAAACTGTGCTGCCTCTCGCCCTTTACACATGTCACTCTATCTACTGTTGCTGTTTATTTGTTGCAATTTTGGTCAGAGCTTTGGGACCTTCATCCCACCTGCTCCTTTTCTCCGTGCATCAGATGCGCTGTTGCATCTGTGGCCATGTAATTTGTTCCTGTCTGTTAAGTGCCGCTCTCCAGTGGTGGGCACGGCTTTACCAGCCAAGAAGTCACCAGTGAGAGCAGAAGCCATATGGAATCCAACTTGTGTGTTTTTCTACTTCATAATAATGTTTAGCTGAAACACCTTCTGCAGTCTGATGTTAACATGGCCCTGGTGCTGGGATGGCTACTAGGGTGGAACTGTCAGAATACAAAATATTTTTGTTCCCCACCAAATAGCTGACAAAATCATTCCAACTGCAGAGAAAGAAATGAAATGAGGAATGAAAATGGCCTTCTGTTGGAAGGACTGAAGGGGAATGATGATGTGGGTAGGGGGAGCCCCAACCCAAAGTATGGTACGTGTGTGTCCCCCCCCACCCCAGGCACATACACACACAATGTGCTCAGAAGTTCATATTGAGCAAAGAAGGGTGCAAGATACTGCTAATAATGATGCTGGATCAGGACCTCAACAGCAAACTTGCACATGGGATTATCAAGAGTTATTTTTCTCCATAAGCTCACCGCCCCTGTTGTGAAATGCTGTTTTGAATCGAGAGGCTGATGATTCCCTGCAGCTTCCTGGGTGACTGTGGTGTCACTCGGAGCTATATAAGTTTTTATAATTTTTCCATCCATCTCACATGTTCAAGGCCTGAATCTTTCTTCCAGGTTAGAAATAGGTGTTCTGTTTGCTCTATAACTTCATCTTGGCAGGGATGTTACACAACCCTGGGTGTTACGTTTGTAACTCTATAAGGTCACATTTTAATAAGTAAATGCACTGCTTTGCCATCTGTGGGTGATGAACACCTGCACCAGGAGAGCACCAGATTCTTTCAAGATATTCTTGAATAGGCTTGTGAATAGAAGTATCTCCTACATCTCAAGACATGCGAAAACAATAGTCCCACAGAGTCAAAGGCACTGTGTTATGAAATTTAAACGTGTTTTGCTTACATGGGTCTTAGGATAAATCCGTTCTTTCTTTCAGCTGTGAAATCCCTCTTTCAATCCTTCAAATAACCTGTCTGAAAGAAATCATTCCAGCAGAGCCATTACAATTAATTCTATTATGTAAACCTGTAGTTTCAGATTTTCATTAAACTGACAAATGATTCCTCAGAGTCATTTTCTAAATTACAAAATACATCTTGGCTGTTTTAAATGGCCTGTTATCATACACTATCCTGTAACATAGGACTATATTAGTGGGGTGAAATTTAGTCCTCAGCCAGGATTTTTAAGGAGCTATGTTAGGTGCTGATGTCCATCTGTAGGCATGTAAACAGAAAACCTAGTTTTAAATTACTTAGGATCCAAGGGAGTTGATTGGTATACAAGATTTTGGGGAAAAAAGTTTCCATCTTTATCAGGGTGTTATGAAAATGGTAGTGTCTGGAGCAAAAAAAAAAAAAGTGACACAAATTGCTAGGTAATGTTAATGACATTAGAAAATAAATTTTGTGCCAGTTTTTTCTGGCAGTCCTAAGCACATCTTCCCCCTCCAGTGAAGCTCCTGATTTTTCCGGGCCAGCGCTAAGGTAAACTCAGCACCACAGGTCTTAGTGGAACCTCCCAGAAGCGGCAGAGATGCCGGTATATGGGCAGGCATGGGAATTTAGCAGAATGGTCTCCTAAAGAAATCAATAATCAGATCATTTCAAAAGAACCATTCAACAAAACCTTGGATGAAATGACAGATTACTTACAACATTGGTTTAAAGCGTTTATGCTGATAATTAAGAATAACAGACAAAGAGTATTAAGTAAAGGAGAGCAAACATCTACCCAGTCATTAAAAGAATGGAATTTTTCTAATCCTCTTACAAAGATGCTGTTTTGGGTCAAAGTCCCTTTCTGCATAAAGCAGCCACACCACATTTTTTTTAAGTGAATGAAGAGCTGAGAGCCATAGCCCAAGCCCTCAAAACTACTTTAAACAGACAACTCCCACTGAGAGACAAGCTTTTAAATTAATCTGGGGACTTGGGCCCATGAGACGAATAAAGAGAGTTTAGTTCACACTGTATTGCATAGTAAATAATTGTGTAGCCAAACTAATTTGATATACCAGGAATTTACTAATTCTTTATTGGCTGGAAGTCTCCATATTCTGTATCACACATGTTTTATCTCAGGGTTAAGAAATTCTGAGAAGTGCTTTTTATTAGGTTAAACTGACAGATTTTATTTCATACAGAGCCGCATTTATAGACAACATCTGGTCTTTACGTTTAGTCTCTTTTTTGTTCTCCAGTGATTGTTTGTTCCTGGGAAAGAGGGTATGTGATTGTTTCTGTCTGCCTCACAAATGACTTTGAATCTGCAAATTAAAGTAAAATTTACGTTTTTATTTCTTAGGTACCTGTGAATCCCACTCAAGCCTCACGGTCTAATTGTGCTATTCTGATCGTTAGTAAGTACTCTTAATTGCAGTTGTCTTCCTTTGAGTCCTTTTGACCCTTTGTAGGATCTGTGAGGCAGTAAGGTCCAGTAGAAGATCCTTCAATGCTAATCTCAAATCTTATCCAATTAGGCCCCCTTGGAAGACATTGTTTAATGAGTTGGAAGGACCTCAAATTCTACTTCTAGCCTATCAAACCTAATAACAGCTCCCTAAGCTGCATAATTAACCTTCCCCTTGGCAACTTCTTCCACACTTGCTTTCATGTCACCTTGTTTGAAGTCTCTGTCCAAAATGTCTTTATCATCCTATTTATTGCTCAAGTCTAAAGGGAGAAGACTCTTCTTCTGTAAGGCTTATAAACCTGGCTGTACCAGCCGGTATAGTGAAGTAACTGAGTAGATGGCACTGTACCTTTTGATTAGGTGGTGGTACAGTCTGCTGTTCTGAGAAACGCTCCTGGTAAGGGTCATAAGCTGTTTAAGAGTACATCAGCCTGTAATGCTTTTCCTTCTTGTGTATAGGCAATTAAGCAAACTTATTTCAGAGAAGGGCTTGGAATTCTGGAGAGGGCAAGACTAACATTTTCAAAACAGCTGTCTCGTTGTACCAGCATTTTGGTACAGTCTTAGCCCTTGGTATTCAGAGGTGATGCAGATCAAACTCATCTACACTACAAGAACAGTTCAGGTGTTCTCAGCCAAAGATACAAGAAAGTTATATTTAAGGTGTACGGAATCTTCAGCTTCATATATGCAAACTGATGGCAGACCTTGCTGGATCCTTATAAAGAAAAATGGAATTGAGCAAGTCCATGGAAATTGAAGCGAGGATCAATTCGTTGCAGTTAGTACAACTGGAATTGTAAAAATACACACACACCCGCACACACCCACACCCCATTTAATTCAACATTTTTGTGGCAAAAAAGCTGATGGATCATTTTTTTTTTCCTCAAGAATTTTTTCCTCCCTAAAATGAATACCCTATGCTGAATTAAGGAGTAAACAAGAGGTTGACCCTTTTGGTGTAAGGAATATGACAGAAAGGAGCGAGTTGATTCTTTCTGATTTTACACACCACAATTATTTAGGGCTCTTGTGAGCTAAATCCTGTCCTGTAGCATATTACATCTCCAGGAAAAGGGACGGGAAAATGAGGTTTTGATCTGAATAAAGCTAGTTTGTGCCACATAACAGCACTGTAGAGGGCTGCGGCTTTAAATGTTAAACTGCTCTGACAGATGGACTATATTATACCCTATAGGTACATAATTTTTCTTTGTAACTGGCTGCCTTTTGGCCCTGAGATCAGCACAATAACGCATTAACAACCCTGCACCCTTGGCCTGTTTCCTGAATTAGCTTTTGTATTAAAATTGGAGCTATTCATAGTTATTTCATTTTTACCTTCTCCTCCTCCTCTTTCTTTTATTCAGATACTAGATAATGCAATAATGAGTCAGGTGATAACTTAGGACTATGTTAGTGATGCTAACTCCACCTCCATCTCTAGCCCCTGTAGACCAAGTTACAGTATATCATTGATTGCACGACATAGCAGGAGAGCAGATTTCAGGCTGCGAATAATAATATGATTCAAGGTCTCTTGAACCTTCTGTAATTATTTCTGTTAACAGAAGACCTGGTGCTTAATGAGCAAGTCGTTTGGCATCAGCACATACAGTAAGTTACATTTCATATAAAATGCTCTTCTGAGAGTTCCATAGAAAGTAATTTTTTTTTCCTTTAAAAAAAAAAAAATCTGTGGCTGTATTTAATCAGGTATTGATTGGCAGTTGGTTCTGAGAATGCCATGGAGATAATTGTAGTGCAAAGTGCCACAGCCGTTGAAAAACCCAAGTATATTTTCCCATGAAATTATAACCTTGATGTTGTAATTATGATCATCTAACTAGCAGTGGACAGCAGGGAGAAGCCAGGTTCCAGCTGTGCCTGCAAGCTGGTGCTGATACGGACCTACCAGCTGCACAGGAATGAAGTTTTACAAGCACTTGCTGTCACCATTGCACAGACCTTGCTCCAGGGTCCTTCAGGTTCCTCATCAATGTGTTTTCTGCCACTGTTCAAAAAAGATAGAAGTATTAACAAAGTGAATGACCAAACTAATTGCCTAGGGCCCTTAAAAATGTTGTCGAGTCCAACACTGTTTAGCAAATGCTCAGCATCCTTAGGCATCTTCATTTTCTTGTCTCATGAGTTTAACTCTGAGAGGCGTGAAGTTCAGTTTTAATTTTTTCTCCTTTGAGATTCTAATGAATTACAAGGCATGATCTGAGTGTGATTTATTTTAAAAGGTCTGGTTCTGTTCAGGGTGGGAAAAAAATCTTCTCTCAACTGCCTGCATTGAGCACCATAGCACTTGGCGATCCTCTGGTAATGCTGCTCTGTGAAAGCATCTGGAGTCTCAGGGGATTACTGGAGTGGTTTGAGACTCATCAGAAATGTCCTCCTAGTTCAAGCATACTTTATACAGCACTAGCCTTTAAACATGATGCTATGTAGTTACACAGATGGCTGGGTGTTCTGGAAACCCCAGAACAGACCCACTCCTATCACCTGGCCCTGGCAGGCGGTGGAAAAAAGTCTTCACTTTGGTAATTTGGACTTCTGAACTCAGCCAGTGATTAGAAAACTAAATTTTGCCAAACACTGGAATTAAAATCACGAAGTGGTAGAAGCCAAGTTTCTCTGAAATAAGTAGATCTGCCAGAAAGATATGAGTTAGAAAACTAGGCTGGAAGCACATGCTGTTCTTTAGTTCTGCTCTGGGGTTTTTTGGTTTTTTGTTGGTTTTTTTTAATTCTTTCTTTTTCTAGTGCAAACAATGCAGACTGTTCAGATCATGTATATATAATACATGTTAACTTTATAGTCTTGCATATAAAAGGTTAGTGTGGTATTGCGGGAATATTTTTGCACAATTTTCATCGTTGCCAGTATACATTAAAAAATCCACTTATTTTAGTTTTGAAGTAATAAGTCCAATGTGTGTGTGCCATACTGGTCTTCCATCTAAACTCAGCATGTGCATTTGGTCACTGTGTGTTAGAGATGCTGCTTTGTGACTAGAGCCTCATGGAGGGCGGTATCGTAAGTGTCTGAGAAGGCTGCACAGCACAGTTCAGCAAGTCTTTACTTGTTTATTCAAATTCAAGTTAGAACTGTAGAACGGCTTTGATTAGCTCCCGATGCTCTTGGATACTCTTGCAAATCGGTAGCTGCCATGTAAGTTTAGAAAAGGTTCAAGGAATCTTACCTGGTTTGTCAATTTAAATATTGTGTCTTGACTTGGTCCTTGATTTCAGAGAGATGTTTCTAGGCCAGTACTCAAGAGTACTAATATTGTTCGAGCAGTTGAGGCTCTGGTTTTAGATCTTGAAGGTCCGGTTAAATATCCTAAAGAATAACTTAACCTGACCTGCTGTGATGCTAAGGCCAACAACTTGATTCCTGACTGTACAGGTACCTGCACTGTAGTTGGGGAGAAAACAAAGAAATTGTTTCCGATTTGGAATCCCTTGTACTCAGTCAGGTGCAAAACAGAACTGAAAGAAAAAGGAACCCCACTCCCTGCAAAAACTCACACACGCATTGCCAACTGAGCGTCAAGCAGCAGCGTTGCAGCTTTGCTCACCCGCGGGTTGTTTGTCGCATTTTTCAGTTTGTTTCGCTTTCTATCGTTTCTTGCTGAGAGGCCGCCATTATA
This sequence comes from Egretta garzetta, assembly GCF_000687185.1. NCBI lineage: Eukaryota > Metazoa > Chordata > Aves > Pelecaniformes > Ardeidae > Egretta > Egretta garzetta. Next base: position 2,666,919 of record NW_009260133.1, read on the forward strand.
GGCCTGACCTGAATACTGGAGTTACGAAGAAGGAAAAAGTCACCCTGATGGAGAATAGATAGTGACAAAGACTTTATTCTCCTGTCCAGACCATCAGCTGGGGGGGGACCTGCTATCAGCAGTAACTGAGCCTTGAATCGCAAGTTTTCAGTGCTGCAGGCGGGAGATGGTCTTGAGTTACAAAGCTAAGTCTCACATCAATTAAAGTCTGTGTGCACAGCAGCTGCATTCAGAAAGGTGGAAGAGATTTAATCTTCACCTTTCACCTTGGGTCAAAATGCAAGGTTACCAAGACAGACTGTTATTAAAATTGGATTGTTTCTGCCAACTTAATGTTAAAAGTTTGCAGTTATTACAAAAGGACTTTATTACTTGCTCCCTTTGTTAAGGAAACTTGCTGTTAAGTAGCAAGGAAGTAATAAAAGAGTTGAAAGGAACAAATAAATATTTATGCCAGGCTTCCAAAGTCTGTAGTAGCTTTAGCCTTTCTTTTTGACAAAATTTAGAGAATTATTCTCTACTGCATCTTTTTGGCGAGTAGGTGAATTATTCTCATTGAGTGTAGAGAGACTCCTGGGACTGAACTCTGAATGTGAACTTAGCGTGAATGGATATACAACAGGAGCAAGATTTTATCTCAGTATGAATATTCATTTAAGAAACAAACCCTATATGAAGCACTCTCAGCTACATCTCAGAAATCATAGGTCCAAATTCAGCTCACCATGGAAGTCTCTGAGCATCTTCCATTGTTTTTCAGAGGAAGCTGAATAAAGTCCTAAAGGGAAACACGTTGCTGACCTGTATTCCCAGGATGCACTAAAGATAAAGAGGGTATGATTGATCACATTGGTATCTCACTGCCTTTTAGAGCTTTTCTGTGATTTGAATTTAAGGCCAAATATCTTCATATTCAAATAAGTAAATGCATATAGTCTGCGTGTCTCTTTGTGCATCTAAATGAAGAAATTGCCCCAGAGAGATAAATACAGCTATATTCTGTGGTTTTATACAGCCTATTTTCCAAAGTTTTGTGGAGAAATATTTAACTGCAAGAGTATATATGCATTTTAAAGATGGGGTCAAAACCTGTATTTCATATGCGTAAAGGTCTGCCACTGCTAAAGTCAATGGAATCTTTGTCATTGACTTGGAAGGGTATGAATGAACTGCCTGTGAACAAGGGAAACTCTCACTGTCATTAATTTACAGAAATTTTGTCATTCCAGTTTTACGTCATTTACCTCAGGTAGAGTAAAGCTGTCATAACAGAATAGAAAAAGCAAGCTGTGCTGGTAGCAACCCTTACTCTTCAAGGATAATGTTTGGAAAGACAGCTCAGCCACGAAAAGTTGAATTTAGGGAAGGAATTTTCGTGTAATGTAGGAGTCAAATACACAGTTTGGTGTGTGTCTGTGCTGGGTTCGGTGGCACTCACACGGCGATTGTGTCCCTTTGAAAAAGCGATTCTGACTACGCACTAGTCCTCTGTGCAAAGAGTGTGTATTTCATGACATGTGCGTTGTTTGAGTTATAACTGAATAAAACTTTTTAATATATTCCAGATATGTTAAGCAACAACTGAAGAAGTATGTGGAGCATGTTCTAGTTTTTGTTCTAAAACACAAGTATTTTATTTATAAAGTGGAAACTGTACAGTCATCACAATAGTTGCACTCTGACATTTAGCTTTGTTATTAAAAAACAATACCTTTATGAAAATTGCGACAGTATTTTTAACTAGTTTTCTATTTAAATAATCATCTTGGTCTATTTAGAGCTTGAATGATACAGAGTGATACTGATCATCGCTTGCACATTACAAAACATTCTGCTCAGTAGTTCCAGGTCTGGAATAAGTCATAGAGGGCTTAGATTCCTTGTGTCATATGATGACTTTCATTCAAAAAAGATAGAAATCTTCTTGCCTATATGGTGTCTAAATGAAGGTTAAAAAAATGAACTGAATGTAACTGTCGAAGCACCTTCCTGAGTCTGCCAAAAGCCTAAAATAGTAGCTCAGAGATGTGCGAACCAACTGCCAAAAGCCTAAAATAGTAGCTCAGAGATGTGTGAACCAACTTCCATCACATCCGAAATAGTGTAAGAGTTCTGCAAAAATTTTGTCTGCAAGAGGGCAATGTACCCCCACATTTGTGGAGTCCAAGGGTATAAATGCCAGTGGATACTTATGGGCATTGCTGTGTCTGTAGGAGAAAGGAGGTGTAATAACCGAGGAGGCTGTACTAACTGAGGGGAAAACTTGACCTATGCTGCTTCTCTTATTTCTTTCAAAAGCAAGGAGCCTCAAGGACTTCCACTTCAGGTGAGGAATGCCATGGAGGAAGAGCTACGTGGAGCCACAGAAGGTTTGATTTCATGGTGTCCAAGAATCCACTGGAGCTTTCAATGTGCCTCTGCTTGGGAATTAAATGGGTGGGTACAGGTGTCTGAGACGCAAAGAATCCTTCCAGCCTGTACTGCTGTCACAGATCTTCCAACAGTAACTGAAAGGTGTTTCTTTCACTTTGGTATGGAGTAGAAGAGACTATGTATTTTCAGAGAGTTGAAAAAGTGAGATGACAAGAATTTTAAATATTGAATATTGAGTCAAAAAATAACATATAAAAACCTTACAGATTTTAAAGCCCTAAATATATCTTTTGCTAATGAAAAGTCATCATGTAGTCCTTGTGGCTGATGTCAACTCTTCATATAAGGTGGATGGAACAAGCTTTTCCAATCCGCTGTTGACAAAGTGAGAGGGAAAATGTACATGTAGTTACTATATAATCTCTCTACAGTGGTCTGCAAGGAACAGCTTTGAAAATCCAGTACAGAGAAGGAAAAACAAAAGAAAACCAAAAAAGGGGGGAGAAGCAAGGAGAAGGGGAAAAATGAAGGCAGAGGGCAAGGGAAAAATTGCCTTGCAGGTTATAAGCAATATAAAAAAGCAGTCACATCTTTTCCAAAACTCCACTTTCTGCCTATGCAGCACTGTTGCATTCAGCTTGCAAAGCAGAGGGGGAAGCTCAGTCTTGAAGTCACAGAAGTCTCAATTTTGCAGCGACCTCCACTCAGAAGGCCTCCTGACCTCCCAACTTTGGCAAAGCTCTGCAGTACACCTCTCTCCATATGCTTCCTCTTGGCTTCACCCAGGTACCAGGATCACTTGCATGTAGCCTTGTATAGGGCTGTTTCCCAAGTCACCTGAAATAATATTGGCAGTGCAGAATATAAACACATCGCTGTGTACCACCTTATTAAACACAGATGTGGCTCTTGTGAGGGCCTTGTTATCTAGAGGTGCTTTACCTTCGTTTGCTTAGGTACCAGTATCCTACAAAAAGATCTTTGTTGTACTGCATTAATGCAGTGGTGGCAAAACCAGCGGCAGCCTCAGGTAGGGGCTGCACAGATAGAGGGCAGAGGTGTTCCTTCAGTCCTGACCTCCTCAGGAGTTAAGGTCAGAAGGCCAGGGTTTTTTTTTTGGTTTGTGCATAAAGTATGTTAAGTGCCAGACTTTTGGAAGCCCTTAGCTAAGCTGATAATGCTTTGTAAAATTCACCACCGAAATATGAAAAGCTTTACCAACAACATTTGAGAATACAACCGTTGCTAGCTGTTAATTTAATCATCTAGGAAGCCAAGGGTATTACATACCAGAATGTCAGAACCAGTGGCAGAAATGCATGTAGCTGATACCTTTCCAAGTTTAAATGGGATGTCTTTGGTGTTACATTGTTTATAAATGTCTCATCATCTGTGGTTAATGCCTAATTTGCTTCAGGTTAGGGGCTTGATAAAAAATGGGCTAGTCTGATTGAATTTTTCCTTCATTATAATTTTTATACAAACTTGCTGATTTTGGTTAGGCTTCTACCAGGACTCTTCTGCTCCAGGACAGAATTTCTGCCAAAAATAGGAGGCTGACAGAGATTTCAGTAACACTTCATTCAAAAACTGTTCCCTGGGCTGAGGGAAATTTAGTCACAAGCCTTTAGTCCAAATCAGACAGATGAGAGCTCTGACCACCAGGCTTTTAACTGGGACTGCATGGGTGTCTCCTGAGTTTTTGGGTTTTGCATAAAACTTCAAAAGGCCTTGTTTTTCATCCCAACAGGGAACAGGAAAAGATTTTGCTTGAAAGCTGAAAAAGTTTCATGGTACAGAAACACTATTTCATATCCATATGTAATCCAGAATTGAGTTTGTCAGTGCAGTCTGAATTTTGTCTTTGATCTCTAAAAGAGAAAGGCAGCCCATGAAAATACTGCTGAACTGAAAGAACATAAACAGGCTTAAAATACCACGTTCTGATAGAGGATAAAATGACATTCTGATGGAGTGTATCTCACCAAATTCAGGGCCCGGTGAATTTAGCAGGGAGACTTATAGTGCAGTAAAGCGACAATTTCAGAGCTTTGAAATTTGATTTCACTTTTTATCTAGCCCTTATCTGAATTTGTTTCCTGGATTTCTAGTGTCATTGTCTGATCTTTGGCATTTCGTTTTCCCAGAAGTATGACAGAACAAATAATTTATTGGCAAAGAATATACATATCCAGTGGATTTCTCTGGAGAGATCTTTAAATTTGATGAACACCTCAGGTGCATCTTAGTTGATTCTTGCTTAGTAATAGATCAGCAGAGAGACAAAATAACCGTTTGCCTCTCCCCACATCCTGGAGAAGCGTGTCCCAACAGTATTCCTTGCTGCACCTGCCAGGCAGCTTTTGTGAGGGCTCTCATCTTTTATAAAATTGATGAGAGCTCCATTGCCTGGCGACACTCAGAATGCAGGGCCCTGGAGCAGGAGATGGCTATACCACTGTAAAAGCTGGTGTAATAGGGGCACTTTCAGTGCACGTTGACAAATTCTCATAAGCCCGAAATACCTCCCTCAGCTGATCCTTAATGAACCCTGTAGGAAGGGTTGTACCAGTATGGGAAATAAGTTCTGTGCATCTCAGCATGGATCTATTGCCACCTGAATGTAAGGAAAATATGACATCATTATCAAAAACACCATAAGATCACACACTGAACATCCTACCAGCTCAGCCAGGAGCAATGGGCTCCAAGTGACCTGAGATGGCTTAGTCCTTATCTGCCTTTTGCTCTGATTTTATCCATGGAAAACTTGTTTTCCTCTCTGTGCACTACAAATAACCAGTCACCTAAAACATTAAATAATGAAATTCAAATGTACTGAGTTAATCACTGGAAAAGTGCTTCATCTGAAAACTCCACGGGGGATCACGTTTCAGAATACAAGTGTCCTTGTACAGTATGCATTTCCTCTTTGGTTCACAGGTTTGCTCATGCAGAGATTTAGAGTAGTATTGAATTACTGCTGAAGCCATGCCTGACTATCTTTTTCATTAATTACCTTCCATGGCTTTGGGACAGATTAACTGATAAACATATGAATCCCTAGTGTGGTAACCTTTACTGTGTACTTAGAATAACTGATAGGCATGTAATCTCAGAATCTGCAAAAAACTTTTTTCTTTCTTCCTATAGATTACCACTGTGCTCCTGCTATCTGAGTTTCCTGTCCACGCTGCTGTATTGTCTTTGCTAAAAGATGCTGCTAAACCAACAACTGGGACCTCCACAAGAGAATTCTACAACGGCCCAAAAGGAAGATTTGTATTGCTTTTCAGAAAATATATTTGGGGTTTTTTGTATGTTAATGCTAAAGATGGGTGAAAGGACATAATGCCTTGTGTTATCTTTTCTAGGCAACAGATGCTTCAGAGTAGTCTAAGAAATGCAAATCAAAAATGCTGGGGTTTGTTGGGTTTTTTTTGGTTGGTTTTGGGGTTGTATCTTTTTTCTTCAGTAAAATGTCTCAAACTGGTCATTCTGGATGGGTAATCACACTACCTTAAAAAAAAAAAAAGCCTATTTTCTGTTGCAGCTGGGTTTTATGTTTCTCTAACCTGCCCTTCAGCAAACTGTCTCTGGCAAGATATTTGACCAGTGTACCTCCTTCTCCTCTGTGCAAAGATTACTCGGATTTAAAAATTTTTTAAATTCAGTGACAAGGCCATCAGATACTTGTTCTGTGTCTTGAGAGCTGTTGTCTTTTTTGCTTTGTTTCTTGCAGGTGTTATTACTGTGTAAGCTAGCTAGTGATCTAGCTGGACAATATTACTGCACAGGAGCCTTGCTGAGGTTGCTTGAAACTTCCCGTATGTACTCCCGAAAGGTTTGCTTTAGGTCTTCATTGCAAGTCAAGAGAGTCCCTTGATCACAGTCTGAAGAAAACAAAAAAAAAAAACCAAAATAAAGACAGATATCAGAGTTCTAAAACATATATGCAGAGTGAACTGAGCTAATGTGCTCACATACTTGTTTCTAAGGCCTTTGCGTTGATGTATGTGATCAATTATTAATAATATGTGATAAGACCATCTATTTATCAGGAAATGATCTCAGGCGGACAAATCTTTTCAATAATGCCTTTATAGACGGTCAGTTCATATCTCTTCCCATTCACTGAGTTGGATCTGAATTGATTATCAGTCCCTTTATCAGTCCCCTGATAACTTCAGTTTCCACACCCGTAGCATCTTTACCATACAGCTGCTCTCACATGTGCAGTATCTTTTTACAATTACTTTTGGCACGTGTAAGTGAAATGATGGTTTGGAACAGCAAGAAAGAATATGAAAGGCAGTTCAGGTGATGTTAGTGGAGGAAGAGGGAATTGCAGAATATTTTGTTTCTCTGGTAAAGCAGTGCTTGAATGAGTCACAGCATTGCATGCAAACAGGTAATTATGCAAATAAAAACATGGAGCAGAAGATTCCAGGGCAAGATCCGTGTACGGGACTGAAAGAAGTTGGGTTTCAAGGATGGGATTTTTGAATACATTTGCTATTGATCTATTAAAAATTGGTTTTGAGCTCCCAGCCATGATATATTGGATCTAAACCTAAGGTTTTCCTCAGTATTTCTCCCATTTTGCCACATAATCATATAGTCTCGTTCTGTTACTTCCGTTTAGTTTAAATAAAGTTTTTATAAGGTTAAAAAAATTAACTGTCCGGTGTTAATAAATAAATTTGTGGGTGGAAAAGTATACTGGAAGAATAGAGAAAGCCACTTACACTGTCAAAGCTTTAAATATGAAAGAGAACTATGGGGAGGGTAGAGCAATCAGAGCCTTTTTCATTTGTTAATCCTCTTTGAGACTGATAAGGAATTTCCTTCAGTAGAAGATAGTTGGAAAATTACCAACAAGGCTATGTATGCCCAAAAAATACGGGGGTAGCATTGCTATAGTTCCTTAGGGTGAAGAGAGCCTTGGCTTGCATTCCCAAGCAAGCAAGTCAGTTTTATAGCAACATCTATCCTCCTGAGCCTGAGCGCTGCTATTGCTAAGCATCCATATAATTTATGCCTATAGGACTGCAATTCCTCAGAGTAATTTTTCTTCCATCTGTTCAGCTTGAATGGAGAACATTTGTTAAACGGTGTTTGGAGGGATGTTGGCAGTAAAATGCATGCCCACCCTGATGTTAGGCTAGTTAACTGGTCCTTCTAGGCACAAAGCTGACATTGTGAGATGGCACAGAGCTTGACCAAGTACAAATATAAGAGAGCACGTTTTCTTCTTTTCTTATAAACTTGAGTATTCTTTCCCATTGTTCTTCTAAAAAGAGTTAAGATAACTAACTAAATACCCACTTAGAATAATTAGAGTAGTTGAAGTCCACCTGTCAATTGTATAAAGTTAGATTAAGTCCGGTCTTTGCAGTCTGATACTTTTTCAGATTCAAGAAGCCAGAGCCATGTAAACATTGAAAGTAATTATGTCTCCTTCTCCTCCTCTCCTTCCTTTTTTCCCCCCCTTTTCTTTCTAATGTTAGCTGCTACAGAAAAGAGTCAACTTGAGTTTCAGAGAGTCTGCCAAAAAGCCTCTGGCGTTCCCTGGGGGATTGAATTTTACATTCTTTGGCAAACAATGTCTGTCTCCAGAAATTCAAGAGGAAAGCACTATTTTTCTTTTTAATCTAATATCAATGTCTAAGCCGAACAGAGCTCTGAATTTTTATTTTCAAGCCTGAGGAACATCTTGTGTTGATGTTAGTATGTGCCTTTTTAAGCTTCATTTACTGTCTTTAAGCCGCTGCTAAAGTGTAAACAAGCTCTTTTTCTTTTCTGTGTTAAAAAAAGGATCTTAACTTATCCAAAAGCTTCACTGCTATTGTGCTTATGGGGCTATGCTAACAGCAGTGAAAGAACATTATTGAATGCAGCAAATGTTTGGTTTATTTCAAGGCCTTTCTAAACTATAAATTGTCTACGTGTCTTTTCAGCCTTCTCTTTTTCCTTACTAGTAAGTCAAATCTGTTAGCCAAAAGACAGTAACAACAGAAGTTATCTGTGATTTTTTTCAAGTATAATAAAGAAGAAAATTCATATTTTTGCTAGTGACTTTACATATAAAACTCCTGTATGATCTAGAATTTTGAAAGTGATGTTGGATGAGCATTTTAAATGAGGTTTGACTTCTCAAAAAGCAGGAATTACAAAGCGTTCCTTTCAAAGTAAGTCAAGCTGTAACCTGACTTTTTTGGATTATTTATATACAGAACATATAGTCATTTCACTCTCCTTGCACTACCCCAGCTCTGTATTTCCCTGCCAGGCCAGAAAGACTTTGCAAAGATTAAAAAAAGGGGGGGGGAAGAGTTATTTTGAATATTTTGCATGCAAAAAGGAGCAGAGAAGTGTGTATGGGTGTTTAGAGAGGGGTTGTAGCAGATGACTTTCAGAACTGAAACTGTTTACCATCCATATTGATGTATACTCCATCTCCAGCAAAATCACTGCCACCAGATACAATTAGACGGCTAAGGCCACTCCTTGAAGGTTACAGGTTCTATAAATCTTGTAATCCTCTTCAGACTCTCATAGGAAAACTTCACAACTAAGAAAACAATCGTCTTGCCAAATTAATCCTTACAGCTTTCCAGATTTTTTTTCATTTACTGTGTTCCATTTTACTTTTTTAACTTGAGTTCTGCTTGATACACAATTGAAAAGTAACGATACTTGCTTAAAAACCCATCACACACACACAAGAAAACGCACAAAACTGTATTTTAGGACTGAACTTCCACTTATGCATCTCCTTTAGTTAGCAGCATGTAAAGTGTGGCTGAGGAGTCTTCTGGCAACTGAAAGCCAACAAGTGGCTTGCTCAGTCTGGCATTATCCAAAACCGCCAAAGGACCGCACAGAGCTATGTGTAAGCAATTTGTGCCCCATCTGGTCAGCAGAGGTTTTGGAACAGAGGGCACTTCTGGGCGTCTCCTCTCTTCCATGAGATTTCTTCAGAAAATTATTCTGGTTTGCTCTGTACAGGTCTTTATCCCACACCCTCCCCTGTCCCTCTCTATTTTCTGTAGAACATGAAGTACTGGTGTTCTCCATCGCAGCTTTGTCCTGTTCCGTGCACATGTGGGTATCTGTTCTGGAATGAACGGGTGCTCACATACTCGCTTTATATTTATGTTGGAGGATAAAAGGGTTAAAGAAATGTGCCTTATGCTGGAGCTAAAGGCAGTTTGCTTATGAAGCAAACTCCCTGAAGAAGCTTTGTTTCCTGCAGGTTGCTGGAAGGTGGTAGGGAAAAACATTACACCAGCTGCAAACCTCTTGGGGTCTCCCAGCTCTGGAGGCGGAGTGTGTATGTGTAGGTATGTGTTTGGGGGGTAGGGAGGAATAAAACCTACTGGCAGAGTTTACTGCAGGAGCAAGAGGAAAGAAACCACTGCAGGGCTCAAATGAGCCTCCGGAATAGTGGTGTGATTTGTCACAGGATCTGCCCTTTGCTACTGAACTAACTTCTTTCTTTTGGTCATCTGAGATGTTTCCTATGCTTAAACCTTCCCGGGTCCCTTCATGTACCCTGCTGGAAACCCTATGAGTTTAACTTGCTATGTTTTCACTCAGTAGAACATATTTAGTATGCATTAGGTGAACAAAATAACATGCCCTAGCACTGTGCTAGCTGTTTTAAATATCAGAAATACAAGTGGACTTCTATAATTTTAGCATGAATGTGTTGCAGCATCAGGGGTGAATTGTGCTGGGTGTTTGGGTTTGGTTTTTTTTTTTTTCCTCGTGATGCTTGTTTGGTTTTTTTCACATAGCAAGATCTAGCCAATTGTGGATTGCTTGTCACTCAGAGGTGTAACAAATAGTACAGTTCTGTTATTTTGCCTGTGGTGCAAACTGTTATTGAGATGAATCATAATAGCTAAATATTGAGATGGATCACACTAAACTAAATATCAAAACTACTAGAACTGTAGATAAAGGCACTTAATTGTACTAAATTTTGTTCTATTCATCCAGTTTGCCATTTTGGAAATAGTTGCAGGGAGCTGGCCTAGCAGATTCCAAGCTGTTCTGCACACAGCTGAGGACTCCAGCTTGGTCTTGCATGCCCAGGCTGAACCTTTACCACCTGTGTTTGGTTCTCAGACTTTATAACCTCAGGACAGCGCTGCCAAAAACAAGCAGGCCAAGTGGCTTCATACATAATTTTCTCCCCTCTGAGCCTCTGCGGATTTCATTTCACAGTAGAGGGCACTGTGCAGTTGGAGTTCATCCTCTTGAGAAACTGTATAAACTCCTGGTTTCTTGTAGGCTTAGAGATTCCAGGGCACTCTTCAAACTTACAATTTTAGCTCCGTTTGACGCTCATGCCTAATTAAGGTAGTTCTATTTTACTTCAGCTCTCGCTTTGGTTTCTAATGGATTTATTTCTACTCTTTGTCTCCTCCAGTCCTGTGCATTGTGAAATAGCTGCACTGTTCCATCCCAGATATGGCTATATTTTAGTGGTCAGCCAGTAGATTGCTATATCGAGTATTTAGTTAAATGCTTTGTGGATCTTTCTGTATAAAAAGAGCTCCATTGAGACTAAGAGGATATTATTATTCATAATGTGGTGACTAGTTTCACACATGGCTGAAGCAAAATAAATCATCACTGTTTTTAACAAAACAGTGAGTAGACCTCTTGTTGACCACAGCATATTTGTGGTCAGCAAAGAAAGAGTCTTTTATAGCTATTAATACGCTGCCAAGGTGCTCTAGCTGAGATTTTTGCCCTAAGGGAGGTGGGCTTCCACTACCACATATTCATGTTTCTCTGCTAAGCCCGTTTCCTGAGCCCTACCCTTACAGAGTGATTTGATACAAAAATCCAGTCCTGAAAAGAGAAGCTGGTTGCTGGAAGAATTGATACAGATGAATATTGCCCAGATTCTGAATCTCATAAGAAAATGAGCAATGCTCTTGATTGTTCAAGCAGTAATTTTTAGTTCTGAGCAGTCATACACAAAACAGCTGATATTTCAGCATTTCTGTTCTGCACAGCAGCGTAAAGCCTGAAGGTTTGAAGAAGGCCTGAGCGATACCAAGCATCACACTGCTCCTCTAGTTGTTTACGCTTCCAGTTTTGTCCAGTTAAACTGGAGTTCAAACATTGTTCTGTAATTGGTCTGTTTATTACATAGTCAAGGGAATGGCGTTGTTTGGGGATATCATCATCTTGTGATTTAGCACCTGTAGAATGGTACCTGACTTCCCTGGAACAACTTGGGGCAAAACATAGTGATTTCTTATGCTGAGAGTCCTGCTGGGCAGACACCGATGGCAGCCAGCGCTGGTTCTTCAGTGCTTCCTCCCATCACTTCACAGAAGTTAATATGAACATTTCAGCCTGCATACAGCCATCTGCCCAACTGATAGGCCCACCAGAAATTCTGAATGCTTTTCCAGACAAAAAGCAGGAAGATTGAACACACCGATATGCTGTTTAAAGGGTGCAAAAGAAATGTAGTTTTTAATAAGAACGGCAAGAAGAAAAGGTCCAAAGTAATGCATGCAGAGAAGAGTCATGGGTGGTATGAGAAGAAGGGAAGGGATATAAAATAGGAAAGCTATTCTCCATAGCATATCATTATGTAAACCAAAAGCAGAACCCTTACTTTAAAGGCTTACATTTGACTTAAACATGTTTCTTGACATACCATTTACAAAAGGCCCTATTCCGATCTCAACCCAGTGTAAAAAGAAGCAGCTCCACTGAACGCAGTGAAAGCTCGGTGAATTTATGGGAGGGAAAACTTAGGTAAAATAAGAAGCAGGGTCAGCCTTACAAACTTACCTAAATGTTCTCGTAGCTCTCCAGAGCAAACATATCTGCAAACACGAAGAATGCAAATAGCTTATTGTTTTTATTTATTTTACTATTGTCAAATGCAATAGTTTATTGAAGACATTTCTCAGCTTCTGGTGTATTTATAAATAACCTAAGTTTACATTTGTAAGGCATAGAGGGTGCACTCTTTGTGTTTACTTTGCTGTCCAGCTCTGAGTTTTCATGTGAAACAAATGGTTTCTGCCATCTCTAAACCGCATTAAAAACATCCATTGTCTGACATTTTTAAAGATGTTAAATTCTTCATGGCTGTTTGTCTGGAGTATTCTGTATTCTGCTTATTCTCTGAGCTGGCCAGATACAATCCAGTTCAAAAATAATGTGACTGAATCATCACCACAAAGACATATCCAGATTAGTGTACACAACCTCTTTTGAACAGAAAATTTTCCATCTGGATAAATACAAGTGTAGAAATACATTAGGTGCTTTAAAAAACTTCATGCTGCATCCGTGTCCTCTACGAGCAGGTATGTCCCTGCTGCCCAGCCATGGTGTGTGAGGTGGTTAATGATGCTGACAATTCTCTGGAGAAAGAGAAACAGGGATTGTCAGTTTAAAAAATTAAATTCTGCTTAAGGAATCAAATCTCAACGGATTTGATTTTCTATCGACTGTGGCAAACACCCATGCTCCACAAATTGTAATGTAAAGTAAAGCCTATAAACTATTTTCCTAAAGTTTTCTGGGATTCTGTCTATGCCTATATCTATGGTCATGCCCACCATATTCGTCATCTTGGGGCTTTTTCTTTTCAACATTGGTGATAAATACACTGTGTTAAAAAGGTCTTGATTTGGTAATGGTTAATAACACGGTTCCTCCTGAAGCAGTTCTGTTGTTTCCTATGGATCAGAATTATAAATGGTAGTAGCAGAAGAGCAGATAACTTTTGGTAATATTTTACTGTGGGGAAAATTTCATCTTTTTTGCTGTTTCAATGCCGACTTCATGTAAATGTAATTAGCTCTGTGATAAAAGAAATGAGAAAGTTTCATGGGTTATAGTTTTTGTGTATAATCAGACCCTAAACACCAGTTTGTGGCCTTATCTATCATGCTGCTTGTTCCTTGCTTCTATATTAAAATGGAAATTTTCTGAGCTTTTGTAGGAGCTGCCGCACCTTTTCGCTGGACAAGAAGGCTGGTGTCTCAGAGAGAGCCCTGAAGTTGTCTCTGGGGACTTGGATACTGTTTCTGCTGCAGGATCTCTCTGCTGTAGGACAAGCATTTTGCACAGCCCAGTTCCTGGGTCACTGCCTGTGAGATGAATGCATTGCTTTCCAGTTTCACGTATGTTCTCTGAGTAAAAGACGTTGGTAATGGCTGAGCATTAAGGTTCTGTAGTGGTCTGGTGAATATTTAGCAGGATTTCACATCTATTGCTTGTTTCTCAGTGTTATAATCTTAGAAATACGCATTAGTTCTTTCAGGGGAAAAATAGTACTGAAGGTCTCTGAGTTGTTATGACAGTTATGAAACTTGCTCACGATAACTGAAAGTGCCTTATGAGAGCCATTTAGCTGAGCTGGGAAACTTCTGAAGTTTGCAAAACGCACTCCTGTGCGTGACAGTTCAGCTCTTCCTCAGAGAGCAGGGCTTTCTACAGCAGTGATGCTGAACATCACCTTCCTCCTCCCCTGCGGAGGCTGAGCATGCCATGTTGCTAGTGCCTTCCGCCTTAAGATGTGGAAAGCAATGTTGGCCACCAAGGCAATCTCATTTTATCAATAAAAGCAGGGTGAGAGGCCATGTTAGGATATAACAAACCTGACCTTTCTGCTCATAGGTACCGCGCTGCTCAAGCTAGCCGCAGATATTTTAGCTGGTGTTTTTGTCTAGGCTGAGCTGTTCTTGAGAAGTAAAGCTTGTTTATGAAACCTCTGCTAAAAGCAGGTGTTGCAGACATCCCATTAGTAACCTTTGACTTACCTTCCCCTTTGAAACGTTTCATCCCAAAGGACTGACATTTCAAAGCCCCCTTCTTTTTTTTTTTTTTTTTTGTGTGTGTGTCCCTCCAAGTTTGCATATTGTAAACATTTTTCTTCTCTGCTCTGATGGAACAGAGCCAAAAATCTGCACAATGGGGGAACTAGATGTTAATGAGCAGAGATTGTGGGAAAATGTGTACCGGGCTGCCCTGCCTGACCTGCATGATAATGCTACATTTAGCACATTCTTTTCCTTTGGTGTAGCAGGCCTTGAAATGGTAGCAAACAACACATATTGTGAAGGTTTGTTTTAAAGAAAACTGCTTTCCTAGGAGAGTGGAAATAACAAATTATTTATTGTGTATAGTTGGCAGATGGACAGCTGGCCCCGAAAATATTTATGCACAAGCAGTGGGGTGAAATTATATATCCTCCTTCATGTTTTCAGTAAAATTGCTTTACATGAAGGTTTAAACTATGTAAAACACAAGTATTATGTACAGACTTGTGCTGATTTGAGGAAGTCTACAATCACTCTATGGCATTTAGGGACAGATGAGAGAAAAAAAAATGACTATTAGGCCTGTTAGGACAAAAAATATTCGAGCACTTTGCCATCTTCTAAATAGATGGGGTTTTTTTACTCTGGCTGTGCTCACAACCCCTTTTTAATGTGTTTATGTCAGTGGAGTTTTGTTTGTACAAAATGCTCCTGAAAAATTAATTTTGGCTCCTCTGAGCCAAGTTTCATTTAATCATAAACCAAAATTTATGTCTCGACCATATGAAAATCATTAGGGGCAAAAGGATTCTGTGAACATAAACAACACCATGTGACTTAGACACCCAATTGCACAGCTTGAACCTATCAAGTGGTGAACATATTAAAATACTAAAGAGAACACTTACAGTCAGCATTTGGTGTGCAATGAGTAGGGGGAAATTTGTTTGCACAAAACTTCTGACTAACAAAGAGGAGTACCGAAGGAATTCATAACAAAAGACTGACTGTAGATAGTTTCTGAGCAGAGAAATCCATTAAACAAGCTATTTCTTGAAAACTTTTTACCCGGCTAGTTTTTTTATTATACTTCTGTATGCCCAACTTTGCTTTTTCAGTTAAAGAAAGAGTAATTCAAGAGTAATACACGCAAAAATTGCATACAAATGTGAACTGTTTACAAATTACATTCCAGATCCTCATCGAGAAATGCTTATTTCTTCACAGTCAAAGATTCCTAAAGAACTTTTCTATGGGGAAGGCGACTTCCACTCATTACCTTAAAAACAACACTCTTATCTCCACCGTGGAGTGGATATGGGCTCTGAGCCATATTTTGCAAAGGACAAAGCAAATTCTTTAGTGGAACATCTGCTAGATAAGAGCAGCATTCCTTAGAATAGGTTTTCTGATGAAAGAGATGCCAAAGCCTTGATTCCAAAAGTACTTATATGCTAAAACAACTACTGTGCTAGCCCTCTGACATGCTTTCAGTAACAATTTCAAACCTCAGCTAGCACTGAAAATACAGAGGTGGTTAATCATATGCTTTGGGGCTACTCAATTCAACTTTACATTTTACATACAAAAACAATGCAGAAGTATCAATCCCGTTTCCAGGAATCTTTAAGATGGCGTGAGACGCCTATGTGACCAGCTGATAGGCGGTCTCCATGCCAGTCATCTGATGGATTTCTGCAGTCCGTGATTTCAGCTGCTGTACCCTCAGAGCTGCTCGGAGCAGCTGAATGGTGTTCTGTGTGCCCTGAAGCCCGTGCAGTAAGGGAGATGTTTATGTACTTTTGCTCCCGCTGTGGCGCCACCAGGAAGGCTGTGCAGCAATGCGCTGTCATTCTATAATGCAAAGCCAGAGTGTGGCATTGAGAAAGGAAACGCGGCAGAGGGGACCGAGTACAAATTTATCATGTATTCACCAAAGCCCCTTGCTAATACCAGGATGATATTGGTTGCAGAGACCTTCCAGGAGAGGAAGGCTCTGCCTAAGGCTGAGACCTGGCTTCAGGAGAAAGCTTGGATGGCCTTGCTGTTTGCTCTAGGGAAATTTTAATGATCCAGGTGGGTATCTGCCACCAAGCTGGGTACTTTCGGTTCCCATTTTTCTCTCTCTGTATTCCTCATCTGTTCCTACACATCCAGGTTTCTGATGTCCCCAGCTGTGTGGTATGGTGACTACAGAATATCTCTGTATTGTTAAATATTTCTACATAATGATTTGAACCAAACTTTGACAAACGTGTATGGCAAGCACCGACTTGGTGATCTTGTCTAAGGAAGCCCCGTGCTCTTTCTTGATTAAACTTTGGCTCGTTTGCATTTTTCATGGAGCCGTACCTTCATCACTTGCCTTCTGTTTGTTTGTCTTCCTCTTCATTGCACTCGAGGGATGTTGTGGTCTGTGTTTTGGGAACCGCCCCAAGTGAATGAGTCAGGGAGTTGCGCTGTAGCTGGAAACAGGAAAGTAGGAACACAGGGCCTGTAGAGAAAGAAAAGGGATCGGGAAAGTTGCCTTTTCTTTTCATCCTCCTGCAGTTCCTGCTGGGTGCTGACTACTCTGTGTGGGTTTGATTTTAATCTCTCAGCTGAAATTCTGCAATTTGTAGACCATCACATCACAGCTTATATATGATGATTGTGCCCCCGCAACCGATGAGTGCATGAAGCCCACCACTCTGCTGGTCCAGGATTTACATTCTTGCAGTTGTCTCCAGTTTTGCTTTCAAGGCCCTGCAGAAAGTATTTTTATCTTTGTTCTTTCATCATAAATAGTTTCCTTTAGTTTCACTGCCTGAAATTCATATATTCTGTATATGTATGCTGTAAGAGTTTGCCTCCAGCTCAACTAATGCACATTAGATTTGGCTTCTTCCAGTCGGTGCTAACTTCCTCTTGAGCAATTACCATCATTCAGACTAAGTGTTGCAGGGGGGATGGGATCATACCACATCTCAGGTTGGGTCTTTCCTGGACTGATTTTGTTGGGCAATAGAAGGTATTCATCCCACCCTGCTTTCCCGCAAGCGTTTGTGTACTTGCAGTACTCAAACCTGGAAAAGTTAAGAAAATTTTCATCAATAGTACCCCACCCACATCCATGTTCCTCTAAAGAGATTAAATGGAGGGTTTTGTTATATGTGCTTCAGGTTGCCCTTGCTAAAACTTTCAGGGGTCCTTTAGTGTGAGGCTTATTCAGAAAAATATCCCTGTTAAGAAAAACATTTGAGCAAAAGATAAAACATGATTCTGGATAGGAATCGACAAGCATATATTGAGGTGCTTTTCAATATAGGCCTTTACAGAGTTGATCTCACATCATCTTTTTATTTCTTATTCTACTGGTAATAGGTGTCACCTTAAGGACATTTGCAATAGCTTCTTCTCAGATATTTGTATGATCCCTTGCTGATATTTTGCCACCTCTAGATTTTTAATACAGTCCCACAAATCTCTCTTTTAAAAACAGTACCAGTGCTCCCATTTTACAAATGGTGAGCTGAGTTACAGAGGGATTCAATAACTTTCCCGCTCTCACAAAAGCAAAGCTTGGCTTTCGGAGTCCAGTCATCCTTACTTTCCTCATCACAAGCTTTTCTTAAAAATGGAGGAGATAATTTCTTTGAGACAGTGATGTTCCACAGAGCTGAGTGCAACTCTGCTCTCATGTTAAGAAATTTAAGCTTTTGAAAAGACCCTTCCTGCCAAAAAGTCTTTCAAGACTTTTAGCTATAGGTGACCTTCTGTTTAGTCTTGTCCAGCTGTGCTTTATAAATATCTCTTAACTGATAAATGAATTATTTCCTTCGGTTAAGCTCTCCGTATTGCTATGCAGAGTTAGCAAATGCTCTGTTTTGCAGTAGACATATTAGTTTGCTAAATGGCTTGTCTTATGTTTTTAGATTTGGTAGTGATGCCCTGTATATTTTTAACTTTCTGGCGTGATTTTGACCCATTTTGGTGAAGTGTTGTCAATCGTTACAAGATACAGGAGACAATACTAGAAAATAACATCTTGCCATTTTTAATCTTAAAAAACAGCTCTGTTGCTGATCTTGTCTGGCTGTCTAACAGATGGGCTCGTGTCCCATGAGAAGACAGCCACTTCCTTGCCTAATAAACAAAGGAGGAGAAGTTGTCTGCAAACCATTAGTGTATTGTAAAGTTAGATGCAATGTCTTGATATTGTCAGAATGGGTTCCTCAAGCACATTTCTTTGACATTCTGTCATAAGTCAGATACAAGACAGCGTTAAATCAAAATTGAAACTTTAAAAGGCTGCTGTTTAATTATTTCCAACAAAAGAGCACCAGTAAAAATATCCTCCATTTTCTAAAGATTGATAACCAACTAATAGACAACAGGGTATTTGATGGAGGCAAGATTATTCAGCCCATGTGCCACATATCCAACACGTGGTGGAGACTCCCTTCTTCTTTTTCCCTTTTACAGCAAAGGACATTAGTTCTAACACTGATCTTGCTTGAAGTACAGGTTGGTTATGGTAGACTAGAAGCTTATGAAAAAACTGACAGGTGATTACATTAAAATTATATTTTTTTTTTGTAGTGGGACACCTCAGGAAAATTATAAGAGCTACAGAAATAAATATGTTTTTCTTAAGAAAGGTATTTTCCCTTAAATTCAAAAGACAACACATTATATATCTGTACAAGTCTATGGCTGGTCATGTTTCACCTGAATTGCCACTGAAGTAGAAATAAGTCACAAGTGTTGTCATTTGCAGAGGAAAAAGCTTTTTGTGGTGAAACAAATTTTCCACCTTTTGAAAAAAGCATTAAATATGGTGTTCCAATATTAAACTAGAAATTATTATTTCTTTCTGGTTCTGCCAGGAAAAAAAAAAAAAGTACAGCGCTAAAGCTTTTTTTTTCAGCCAATTACTTATGGCAGTTTTGGCACCAAAAAAAAAAAAACCCAAAAAAAAGAAAAAAAAAAAGATAATCAAATTCCAGATGTATAATGCTGTTTAAGCCTGTAGGACATGGAGCTGCTGAGCAATATGCTACTTAGTTGCCCTGACAGGTCTGAAGACCTTCTCACTAAAATTCCATGTTTAAGTTAGAGGCATAACTAAATCCAGTGATCTGAAAAAAAAAAAAAAACCAAAACAAACCCACCCAATCTGTATAGATTGAGGCGACGATCCCTTTTTTATCCATCTTAAAACTAAGAAAGGCTTCAAGCTAGAACTAAAGCCTTTCACATGTGCATTGCTAAAGGTTTTTAAAGAACTACTGTAAATTGAAGGACTGACAAAATCCAAAGAAAATGACAAATAATACTGCAGACTGGTTTTGTTTGACTTTTATCATAGTTTTACAACTTGTATTTCTGTTTCTAGAATTTGTTATCAGTAGAGAAAACTTCAGGAGAGGATATATTGAAATTATTGTGAGCTCCATGTCACAGTTTCTTATCTTCTCTGGTTTAGAGTGACTGAAATAGGTCTAATTTGTCAAAAATATGTGGAAAATGAGGGGGATTTTTCAGGAAGATCAGTGATGTCTGAGTTTTTATATTCAGAATATGTGAATGAATATGCAGTATATTACATATCTCATGAAGTGTTTTGACTTTTTAGATTGGCAATCATGTGCACGTAGTACTTTTTCCACCTGGCCTTTTCTTTGTAGTTCACTGGTAAAATTTAAAATTTTCTTAATTGGTTAGATGGCAGAAAATTTCTATACATTTGCTAGAAGTATAAATCCTGAAAATGCAGCTTGACTTGTTCACTGCTTGTAACTCAACTTGTGTTTTGTTTTATCCCATACGCTGTCTTCCTATTTCATTCTGAAGGTGTAATCATAAGCCAGATACAGTATTTGTGATGTTTGTGTTAACTGTGAATTCAAATCACCCAGATGTGCTATAGGAAACCTCAATTTAACCTGGGGTCATATGATAATTATCAAGAAAGCTTATTTAAAAATATCCTCCAAAGAATCTCCCATTTCTGTTGATTGCTCTCTATCTTTACTTGTCATTCTTCGGAAATGAAATGAAGCCCACTTCTCTACAAAGGCTATGTAAATCGTAAAAGTAATAATGCCATGTTTATAAATAGCAAACATTGTCATTGGGAACAAGTGTCTTATTTCATTGCTCATTCTTTATCGTACAGAATCTAAGTATTTACAAAGGACCTTAGGACAGTTCTGTGGGATATAAAACAGAGCGGGGGGGCTTGAGGCAGGGTTTTGATGCTTTGAAACAGCTTTCCAGTGTATTTAAAACAGTACAAAGAATAGTAACTTTTCTTAATCCTCTCTTTGAATAAAACAGTGACATTTCAAAGGCTGCAACAGTTTTGAAAACATAATTAAGCTAAGCCCCTTTAACTTTGCATCATATTAATTCTGTGGGATCGTAGGTAGCCAATGGTTAAAGCGAATAACTGGATCAAGATTTGTGCCTCAAGTTTAGCAGGACCTCTGGTTCATACTTTGAACCAAACC
>NW_009260133.1:2687659-2704877 GCF_000687185.1 Egretta garzetta
ATCAGCTCCTTTCAACAGGGCTTTTTGAGGCCTGGAAAAAGTGGAAGGGAACAAAAATATTCAGGCTGCTCTGTTTGTAATGAAGGTCATGGCACTGCATTTTGTATCTGTTATTTTCCTCAATAACTTTGTATGCCTGCTAGGGTAGCCTGGGAAAAATAGAGCTAGAATTCATAGGCTTGTTCCAATTAGGCCATGAAGCAACAGTTTGGTAAGGTTAATACTTTTAAAATAATATAATCGCGATATTTTCCACACATCAATATGAAGAATAATTCCTAATATCAGAACATCTTTCAATGCACACCCTCACAATGTTCAACAGCACGCTTTGAGTCAGCCTTAAGACCTGACAAATTACATTGCTTAAATGTTTGTTCTGCATATTGGTTTCAATACTAAACTTTCTCCTTTTGGCCTTTATTATTTCTAATCACCTATGTCAGAGGAAAATGATGACCTCCGTCGTGAAATCAAAAGAAAAACTGGCACTACTGATTAAAATGTGGAATCTGGGTAAAATGATGGAGGAGGAAAGCTAGGAAGGGAAAATCAGAATCAGTGAAGGAAACAGCTTTGCACAAATCTCTGCAGTGCAGCCAAAGTCCATGAGAACTATGTGTATTCAATTTATATCAACAAATACAATTGGGGCTCTGGCATCAGATCCTGTGATCCAGTGGGTATTGGGTTACATCAGAGCTCTGCTCCGTTTCTGCGCTTCTGCTGCATCTGTCCTGGCACGCTGGGTAGCGGCCGTGACACTCTCTGCCATAGCTGCTGATCGCGGACCACAGCGCTGCGTGCGGTTCGAGAATCTGATTATCAGAAAACTCTAACAAAAGCAAGAGTTTGGGCTCACTGACTCAACTCCCTTGCTGTGGCAGACAACTGCATCACCGTAATCCTGTTATAAATCTAATGTACTTTATCTTAAACCAGGCAGCTTCTTGCATTCACGGCCCTGCTAGAAAGCTGTACCAGCACCGCACTCCTATGACAGCTGCAAATTTTCTCCTAGTTTTCAGCCGCACTGATGGATGTGCCAAACTCTTTGCTGTCTATGCTACTTAGCACAGGTAAAATAAATAATTGGGCACATTCACTCTTGGCCTACATTTTGCTGAGTTAATAAGCCAAGTTCCCTTAATTTTCTCTTGTAAGAGAAGCTACCCATTCCTCTTATCATCTGAATAGTCCTTCTTTGTACATTTTCCAGTCTTTTACCTTTTTGAATGTTGGTGATGAGAATTTATATGCACAGCCTCGGGTGAATTAGTACTAGGGCATGGTGCAATAGTTTCAGTAATTCCCTTTTCTACTTTGCCTGAAGCCTTGTGAGGTTGCCTTTGCCTTTTTAAGTGCTGACTGTGATCGAATAAAATACCATGCTCATTTTCCTCCTTTGTTGCGTAAATCATGGTCTCTGAGCTTGTAAGAGAAATTCTGGTTTTCCCTCGCTGATACAGCATTGCAGTCTGTGCAGCTGAATTCTTTTAAGATCATTCCTGTGCAATATTCCTGTCTGCTTCAGCATGGGCAAGGCTGCCCCGCCTCATGTGATCGCTAGATCTTTAACTTTCATTAGACCACTTCTATTGCTTGTTACCAAAGTCATTAATGAAAGCGTTAAATACATCCTGCTCCAGATTAATGGTTTTTTAGGTGCCTGTCTAATAGCCTTCCAGTCCTTCAGTTGTTTTCTTGACATGATCAGTTGTCATTTGGTTTGTTACACCTATTGAAATGCCGGTACATATATTTGCCTTTTCTATATTAAACTAATTTCTTCCTTTGGTAACATATCTGATGATTTTCTAAAAGCCAGATAATTTCCTTCTTCATGCAGTCGTGTATAACATCTAGTGTGTAGCATATCTTTGGCACACCTCAGGTGTGGTTTTTTTAGTCTGTTTTCCTTTCATCTTGAATGTTCTTTACTTCAACCTTACTACTCCTTCCTAGGTTCTTGTATGTTATCGAGTAACAGCCCAGGATGGGACCCACGATTGCTCAGGTCACTCTTTTCCCATTCTGACATACAGGGACTGCATTTGTTATTCCCTAGTTGTGCAGTACCAACCTAGTGGTATGAGACGTTCAGCATTTTTGTATGGAGATTGCTTGGTGTTCCTTGACTTGAGTGCTTTTAACTCTGAGCTTTTCTTTCACTCCTGTACTAGCATTCATATTAATTACCTTTTTGCGTACTATTGTTCAACATCATTAGAAAATGAGCTGCTCTCAACAGCAATAACAAGATCTCTGTGAGTAATTTCCCAAATATCATAATTAAAACCTATGTTTCATTAGGTTCCCAAGTGCTTTGTTAACTCTAGACAAAGGGGGGATTTTCTTAGTCACAGATAGGATTTAGCCATCAAATTTCTCTCTTTCCTCCGCCTTTCGTGTTTAGAAAGTCTTCCCATGAAAGTGTATATGATTTCTGAACTATTGTTTCTCAGGAGGTGGAGGGTAATACAAGGAGCAGATACCTCTGACTTTTTTTAACACCTGCCAGGTCTGTAGCACCTCTTGCCTTTTTCTTCAGGGCTTCAATAATTAGAGCTGTGTGAAGTTTCACACATAGAATGGAACTGGGTTATTCTAGCATCTAATCAGGTCAAAGGCTAAATTCCTCTGGTGTGCAACATGTTGCCCTAGGCAGAATTATAGCCCTCTAAACCAGAATGGTTAGATCCTTAACTTGGCAATATTAACTTGTTAATTTATTTTTTGCAATAGATAGAGAACCAGCACATCACACAACTGTCAATTTTATATCACTGCTGACATCTTTTGCCCACGCCTTGCAACCTGAATTGCAGGATGTGTTTCTATGCTGTGTTGCAATGCCTCCCTGCTTTTCTTATTGCAGGAGGACATGTGGATGACACAAAGCATCACACAGCCTTGACCCAACAGGCTGATGTACTGCTGACATGAAGCAGTGTAGCTGCCTAATTGTGTCCTCTGTGGATCTGGTCCCAAATGTGGCAATCTTGTTGCAAGTGGTAACCACTGTTCTAAACTGGAACGTGCAAGCTGGCATGCTTGATGTAAGTTGTATAAACTGGCTATGGCATTGCCTCTGCTGTGGGAATTGCAAGCTCTGATCACACAGACTAGGGTTCTTAGAAGAATAAGAAGGTAAGGAAGTTTTGCAGATAAGTAAGCACATGGGTACAAGTGCTAAACAACCTCTGTGTAAAATTTCACTTTATGCCAAGTGCCTGAAGAGCTAGATGCCGGTTCCTTGCATGCTTACTAAAGTTGGCCTGCTTGATACTATTTTGTTTGTGATGTATTTAAAGTACTGAAACCTTTCCTTGAGATTTATGTGTCCTTCCAAAGGGCACCCAGTGAATAGGCCAAATGCTTGGCGTGCTTTCATCCTGGCTGCACAACCTGGCAAAGGCTAACTGGGTCCACAGTTGGAAAATACAGCTCTCCCCCTGTTCCCAGATGAGATTCTTAACAGTACTCTTTAGTTTGGCAGTTGATGACTTCTATCAAGATACAGTTGCCTTTGGCCAAGCCTCTGGGATCTCTGTAAAGCTTTTCTCAGCCACAAATCATTTCTTCATTCAGCATGTCACTTGACATCTTCAATGTTATAAATTAGTTCAAGAGGGTGGACACCCATTTCACCTCCTCACCAAGGGCTCAGTTCTCATGTTTTCTGAAGTTATTTATTTTTGCTTTAGGGGACAATGCAGTTTTACTCTCCTACTGCACTATCAAGAGAACAAGTCCCTTTGAGCCAAACACCTGCTTTTCTTTAGAAAGAATGATGGGGAAATGCCTTTTTAAAAGCCTCTGTTTATCTACTTTCTTAATTTACAAAAAGTCCCTGATTACTCAGATTCCCAGAGGTTTGGTAAAAAGGTATAGCAGACCAAAGTCAAAAAGAAAAGGAAAAATAAAGTACTGCCTTTCTCTTGCCACAACAGGGACAAACCCATGGCAATGGGCCCTCAAGGTTACCAGACCCTTACTGTCTCTGGGAGTCAAAATCCAGAAGCAAGTAGTCTCTGCTAAAAAAAACCAACAGGTCACTTGGTGTCTGTGAACGCCAGCCTTGGGAGTCTTTGCTGGCCAATGCCTGCAAGTTGGAAGCCAACTGAGACATACTGAGTATTACTTCAGCTTACAGGATCCAGTCTCCTTATCCAGAAACTTTCCCTCAAGTTGAACACAGAGATGGATACATTTGTTAGGAAGTGCCCAGGATATTCACGGAGGCTTTGACCTGTCTTGATTTCACATTTCTTCACCATTTTCTCTTCTCTGACAAATCTGGAGAAAGGTGTCACAATGCTTTACTCTTAGCTATGACTTTCATAAGGGCTTAGGAATGTTAAGCATCTAAATCTTATTAAATTCCTAATTCTCTTATTTTTGAGAATCACACCCTTGATTCTTCTTTTTCCATAGGTTTTAAGGTGGCAATCTGCAGACACAACGTGACTGTGCTACCACAATTTCTGGGTACACCAGATCCTTCTGTTCTTCTAGCATGAGTGGTGTCTTGGAGTGCCACAAGGAAGAGCTGGCATTGTTTGTAGATCTGAGCCCTGACACAGCCAGAAAATTTCAAGTAACAGATCACGTTGTGTGGGCTAGCAGGTAAGGAGCACAAACACTCCAAGCATACATGCTGCAGACTTGACTGCAATTAAATTTATTGTGACCTTCAATTACTCTTTTATTATATTAGTACTTTAAGAGCTCAGTCTCAGACTAAAGCTGTATTGTACTGTACAAACACATAGAGGAAAAAATTGTTCTTGCTACCAAATGGTTTAGCCTTGGATCATCTCACTTACAGCTTATGATTTTGATCTAAAATGTGCAGAACGGTGTAGTCTAATTTGTTTCTAATCTGGTTTTGTAAGACCAGCATAGGATGGGGACATGACTATAACAGTGACTCCTCTGTCTCCAGTTTTGGCCTTGGCAGGTGGCCTGTGGCCCGTAAGCTGTAGCACACCCGTCCACTGCTGCCTTCACATGGCTTTTAACATCTTCCTAAAATGAGTCCTCTCTGAGGCCAGGTTATTGCATTTCTTTGTATTTTTCCCTCTGGGCTGCTGCACATCCAGCTGTTGGCTGAACTAACGAAGACAGTATCACCTTCAGATTGCATATTTTCCCTCCAACTCAGTCCAGATTTGGGAAAGCATCTAGGAGTCCCAGGAATAAGAAAATCTATCCTCAACTTAAAGGTGGTTTTGTCTTGTAAGTTTTGTTTTGATTTTTTTTTCCCACCATGGTATAACTTAAAGGTGGTTTTGTCTTGTATTTTGTTTTGTCAGTTTTGTTTTGATTTTTTTTTCCCACCATGGTAATGTGTAATTTCTGGTCGGAAGTGCTAGTCCTAGTGTATGCAAGATTCAGATATTGTATGCAATATTCAGGTGCTGGTCTCAGGTCAGGGTTATTTGGAGCAAGGACTGAGGCTTGGTTCTTCCCATCATAGGAAAATATCCTAATCTGGAGACTACTGCTAATCATGTGGGGAAATTTTCACATTATTCTCTGTTGAAGATGCTGTACTTTGTTAAAGATTAACTAATTATCGCATGGGCAGAAGAGGCAGATTGATTCTATAGAGCTCTTTTGGAGTTTAGTGGTGAGAACAGAACAGGGTTTTCAGAGAGCTGGGTTCAGATCGCTGCCTTTCAAGAGGGATGGGGACCCTGCCCTTCAGTGCCCTTAGCCCTAAGCTTCTCGCTTCCAGCAGTAGGGTGAGGACAGAGAATGAAATTAAAACCACAAGATCTTAATGTGGAATCCTTTACAGATACAGTGAAGAGCCAGAAAGTACATTAAAAATAATAGTGTATTGGCTTTGGAATGAGTTGTGGAAATGACTAATATTCATGACCTGTATATTTTCTAGCTCAGCAGAAATATCACACTATAGTATAGAGTATCTATACAGTAAATTTCATGTAGAGAGTATAGTGTATCTCTTAACTATGTACTTAGACAATATTTCATGGGCAGTAGAGCACACTTATACTTAGAAATATTTTCCATAATGGTGACTTTGACATCTTATGTAACTTAAAATGTGAAATAGTTTAAGACATAATTGCACACCCAAATGGAAAAGCAACTGCATAAGCAGAGTATCATATTTATTATAAATTGCATGCCATTTTACAGGCACAACAGTTTTCTTACATTTCTAGTAACCAACTATTTGCTCCCCTTTGCACTCCCATTGTTATACTGGAGCAGTATCTTGTAGTTAGTGTATCCCTTTCATGCAAACAAATAAACTAGACTTTACAGAGAACTGCAAAACCCGTTGTGTCTGGTGAAACTAGTTTAGCTGAGGAAACACCATATATAAAAGAACAAGAGTCTGATGCCTTTTACTCTGAAGAAAAATGTGCTTGGCAAGTAACCCCATGGACTGTAGTGTGATTGTGAGCAGTAAGAAATCTGAAAGTCTGAAGAAATGTGAAGAAGTTATATACCTTTTTTTATTTTATTTTCCTTTTTAACTCCTCGAACATATTAATTGAAGCTTGACTAAAAGTTTCTAGCAAGCGTGTGAGGGTAGTCCAGAGCGGATCTCAGAAACATTAGGGAAATCCTTTGTGCTTCTGTTGGCAGAGGAAAGCCTGTGCACTAGGGAGGGTTCTTGGGTTTCGAGTCCATTTTTGTTCAGGTAACATTTTAATTTGCTCTCCTCTCACTGGATTTGGTAAGGACTTGCCCAGTACAGATTAATTTTCAAAAATTACTACATTCAGAAAAACAGTCATTCTCAAGAGCAAACGCATAATCTCATACACGAAACACACCTTGGGTTTTACTCATTTCCCACTGACATAAGGTGTAATTTAGCTGTCTAAAATGGAGTCATTCGTGATTTACATCAGAAACAGGCCCACAAAGGCTATTTTTAACACACACAACCAAATGACATTTAATTTTTTCACATTCACTCCCCAGTGTTGTTGTATACATCCTCGGTGGCATTATTAAGTGGAGCTTTTCAAACAGATGAAGTATGTTACTTACTGTGGCTAAATTGTAATGAAAGAAGAGATGGCTGTTTGCCAGGGAATGGTGTGTAGCTTGTAGAAGCATGTAATTACATAAATCACAAACATATGCAGAAGATGTTTTCTCTTTACATTTAACTGGTGTTGCCTGGAGCTATAGCTGCTTGCAACTCTATTTAATTACCATAATTATTTTAAATATGTATATCTGGGCAATCTATGAGCTTTATGAGAATGTTATTCATACCTTATCAGTAAAAATCTAAAGGGTCCCATTCTTTCCCCACAGGGGCTGCAGTAACCAGGTTTCTCCAGATTTCAGGCATAGGGTGGCTGTAATGTTTATATCTTTATTTTGGATTACAGTTTTTAAAAAAAAACCTGAGCCTCTGAAACTAATCAGATCTTGAAATCTCAGTAGACGCTATAATTTCCTGGTAGGAAATTAAGCATTGTACATTGTTTGTGGAAAGAAAGTACCTGGAGAGGTCCTGATTAGCTTCTTTTACGTCTTAATTTGCTGACTGTGTAAATGTTGTTTGGCCAAACAGATTGACAAGTGTCTAGGAGAGGTATTGACTGTGTTAAAATGGATACTTCCTATGGGAAATGTCAAAAAAACCTGACAGACTAGCTGGGATTTTCCAATTAATTTTGTCAAGCAGTGAGGTGTGTTGGAGTGGGGCATTTTTGAAACTCTCTTTTGCACTACTGTAAACCTGATTCAAGTAACTGATGTCAATGGAGTTGCACCAGAAATACCACAGGATAACACTGGCTTTTGGTTCTTCTCTCATTTGTGTCAGTTTTATGTTGACTTTATGCCATTGATATTGGTCGAGTTACTCATGGCTCAGACCAATACAAATGAGAAAAGACATGAGTCCTGATGTATAGGATGACTGGCCATTGTAGACATGCCTCAGTTTGTCCTAGCTAATGTAAATTGGTGAGAAAACAATTCCTCCAGTTGAATACCTTGGAAATGGTACGACCCTTGGGAATAAGAAATTTGATAGCTAAATAACCTCAAAAGACCAAGCAGTAGGAACCATAAGCAACTGTCACACATAACTGATGAAGAAGACTTATAAGTACAGATACAGAATCCTTACCACTGAAAGACCAAGAAAGGCAGGTTTTGTGAGAAAAGGGTAATATAATTTGTTATATAAACACACATGGGTTTGGACAAATGACCACTTCCTATGTTACAAAAAACCCATTTGGTCAAACATCTGAGTGCAAAGATAGTAAAGGTTTCATGTTCCGGTAAAATAATAAGTAATAACTATTAGCAACTTTAGAAGTCCAGTTCTAGAAATACGGTAAATATAAATAAATACCCAATGGAGAATCAGATTGAGCAAACACAGTACTTTTACATTATTCAGTGTCAGGGAGATAGGATGATAGTTTGCACCTTGTCTTTTTTGTCAACCACTATAGTTAACCTCGCAAGTGATGACTCCTTAAAGAGCTTTTGTAAGTCATGAGATCTTTTTTCTTTGGTTATAATGTGACATGCCAGCTGTAGATCATATGTGCAGTTTTGTGACATGGCTTAGTCTTTTCTTCCACCACCCAGAAGGCGACATACACAAAGCATTATTGTCAGAGATCAGTTACTACAATCTCTTGTTTAAAAAAAAAAAAAAAAAAAAAAAAAAGAAAGCCTCTGGAATGCCAGGGAACAATGCACTTTCCACATCAGAGGCTGGTTTGTTTAATAACCACAAATTATTTCAGGTAATTTGGCACCAATTTAATTGCACCCACAAGAATATCCTCAACAACAACAACAAGAACTAACAAAAGAACCACCCCTACTATCAACCCCGTCAGGATGAGCTGAAGGCAGAATTTCCATTCATAAAATTATGATTAGCCTTGCTAATTCCTTGTCTATCAAATCGCCATACCATGCGGCAGACACACCAAAGGGAAACATATATGTGATGTTTTGAAAAGGAAGCTGATGGGAAGTGATACTTTTCCCATGCATTAGAATGACAATAAAATCCTTCAGATGAAGGTGCACACTAAAACCATCATTAAAAATGCAGATTATGAACAGCTGAAAGTAAAATCCAGTCAACGCATTTTTAGTTAATGTCTTTCGTTAAAACAAGGAGCATGAAGACAAACTCAATATTCACTAACTTTGAGGAGCAATTAATCTGGATTTGTAGTTAGACTTTGTTTTCTGTTCTTTTCCATTTCACATATTTCCAAATCACTGTGTGATTGAAAGGCTCTGATGGTTACATTAACCTACCATGTCTGTAGTATCCACATCTATACAGAGGCTGATGTATGCCCTGTCAGTAGGTTACAAAGCTCTTTGCTGATTAGCAGAAGAATGGGGGGATGGGAAATCCCCCTAGTTTTGCCTCTGGGAAGAATATATCTTGGTAATTTCAAATAGTGAAACCAAAACGCAGACGTTTGGAAGATTAGTGTTAAAAGCTGACATTGGAAAGCTGATGCGAAATTCCATTCAACTCAAGTGTTTTGGGTTCTCTCCAGCACGATGGAGAAACTTCCTTCTGGCCTCTCCGAGATGCATTTACCTGCAGCTGACCAAAGGCAGTGCCACAGAAAGAACAGAGTTCTTTATAAAAAAGCCTTTGCATTTTTCCTCATGAAAGCCATGTTCACTATGGCTTTTTTCACAGTGAGATTTTTCCTTTCCATGGAGCAGAGAAGAGCCTACAGGCCAAATTTCGTAGAAAGTCCCTGAAGTATGTAAGAAAAGAATATCCAGCAGATGGAGTCAGCATGATTTTTCCTTTAAATCTAGGCATCATTTTGTTTGTACCTGATCAAGGATTCCTTAAGATAAAATGAAAATATCCAATGCCAAGTCAGAAGGAGAACCATGGTCTGTGTAATAGGTTCGTTGTTCTCAGGCTGCTTACTGTCCACATCTCCAGCTTTGATTCAAATGAGTATTTTGGCTCTGATTGTTACATGCTCCAAAACCTATACCTCAGTGCGTGTTTCCTTTATCTTTGAGTATGCTGCAGGCAATTTGATCTGATTTTTTTTTTTCTGAAATCCCATTCTTGATCGTTGATCTTGGTCTTGATCTTTTCAGTCAGGCCTATCAGTGACTAGCTACATAAATACTGCTACAATTAAACAGAAATTCTCAACTCTCTAAGTGATAACAATTTTGTACTACAGACCACTTGGAGCAGTTTCAGCCTAAATTTAATTTGTTTTTCAAGGATTTCTTTGTATGGTAACTGAAACTGTTGCGTGATTGGTGGGAGGGAGAGAGGAGTAAAAATAGATTCTGCATGTTAATAATAATTAGATGACATCTGTGAGATGAAACATTACAGCATGAATTACCTAACCTCATTTGACTTTGAAGTCCACCAGACTGTTACAAAGTTTGCAAAACATTTGATCATCTGTTAGGAATACATGGTAAATTCCCCATCTTAAAGTTATAGCCATGCAATGAAGGCTGTAGCGCTTGAGACTTGAAGTGAAAGGGGCTGGATGTGATGACAAATTGAACTGTAATGCAATCTGGGCTTTTCCAGTCAAGTTTTCGAGCGAAAGTTGAGGTTGGCTAACAATTTCTTTCCTGTGCACTGCCCTAAGGATGTGTTCTGTTTCTCCAGGGCACCTTGACAAGAGACTGGCAGATATTTAAAACCCCTAATTAATGCCAGGTATTTCACTTAGCTTTTATTTTTAAAACATGAAAAAAAAAATAAGCCAAGGAAAAAACAAATATTTTCCATTTGCCATTCATTACAGATGTCAGACAGCCATAAATATAGAAATGGTCAGCTGCAGGTGTAACCTAGTTCTGTTGTGTAATGCACACTCTGTTCCTATAACATTGCTAAAAGTGGTCTGTCTGGCTAATAAATAGCACTACCATTACATAGTAAAAGGTGAAAATTAATGTGAATGCTGCTGGTGAGTTAGCTGTATTAACAAGCCAATCATGTAGTATTAACAGTTGTAATGGGGAACAACATAAACTTTTAAGAGCTTCTGCAAAAGCTTTCAGTCCTTTCAATGTTGGGAATTTAAAATCAATGCTGTCTAGTAACTTTAAATTTCTTTAAACTTCTTTAAATTTATGAGGAAAAACATGTAGAAATTTTTAAAATAAAGTCACTGACATCTGCATCTCAAAACCCCAAAACATTTGCTTCCAGCCTGCATATATCACTATTATCTCAGATGCTCTTCTGGTAAAGCTCTGTTGCCTCCATCAAAGGTTCTGGCCCATGTACGATAACCTTTGATAGCTAACTGATAGAGAACTGATAACCCCTTACTGATAGCAAAACCTTTCCCACACCCGGAGCAAGAAAAGAGTGCAATCTAAAATGGCAGTGAGTAAAGGAAGACAATAAACAAATAAAAGACTAATTGATTTCTTCTACTTAGGCACAGAGCTGTGTCTGACCCACAGCCCATCTGGCCCTGTGTCCTCTCACTGATGTTGCATGGTACTTTGGGAAAAATTTAGGACCAGACCATACAGGCTATGTTTCTTCCCTGAAGTTTCCTTCCAGATTGTGTCAGCAGTTGAGGGAGTTTCTGAAATAGATTTATCTTGACCATTATAGGTAATAACCGGTAGATCATTATAGGTAATAACCAGTAACGGATCTATCGTTTCCAATTTGTCTAATCCTTCTCTGAATCCACTTTGGTCTCCACAGCATCCAGTGTCAGAGAGTACCACACTTTAATTGTGTGCTGTGTCAAATGCAGTATGCCGAGTCACAGATTTTGTCAGGACGGTCCTTAGGTCCCATTTGTATGCCTTCAAAGAATTACCGTTGTGTGTAGTCCTAGAACAGCTTCCTCTCTATCTTGCACATCTGGGGAGAAACCACATGCAGTCTGGCCCAAGATGATAAGTAAGATGGTGGGAATCTGCCTGATTAGTAACATATTTTGTGGGTTGTTTATACTTGAGTCAAATGTGCTAATTCCCCTTCTCTGTCTTCCTCCCATTCTTTTCATTTTATTCTTGGCTGCAGAAAAATCGCTAAAGAAAAATGTACCTTGAAAGACGGATTGTTATGTTTGGCAATGCTTTATCATGTTGCTGTGCCTCAACACAACACCATATTTGATGTGAACTTATTTCTAGGAGGTAAGCAGATTAAAAGAAAATTAATTGGAAATATTTCTATTTCATGTATCGGTTGGTAACACACATCAGAGGGTAAAAATTTTAAGACAAATGTCTATCAACTAGAAAAGCAAGTCTGCTCTCAAATCTAGTGTTACAAGTTCCTGTGGAAAACTTTGCAATGATATTGCATTCCTAACCTGCCTAAACAAGAGCATGCAGAAGAATTGGTAGTCATTTTATTCTGTCCTATACTTCGGAAATTATTTCAGTGAAAATTTTCTATTTCCTAAAGTCAAGTGCCTGTGAATTCCTGTTATAACTGCATTTTTAATTGCAGTTCTATCAAGTACCATGACTAGATGCATGTTGTGGTGAAGAGGGGAAGGAGGAGGGAAGTGAATTATTACATATTTGTAAACGACTGTTAAATTCTAATCTCAGCCAAGTTAATGCCAAAGCTGGGAGTTCAGAGGGGGCTGTATAAAACCTAAAGATATTTTGTTATCACTTGCGCTTGGGACCAACAAGTGAACAGACAAGTTAAAAAATTTCTTGTCTCCAGCCTCCCTGCAGCTTTGAGACACCTTAGTTTGGTTGGGGGTGCTGCGCCCAAGGCCTATCAACTGTTTCCAGGTGTGAGGCCAGAAAACATGGATGCAGGTCGGGAATGGGGACCCAGCAGGTTAGTCCATCTTCTTCCCCCCATGCGCATGTTCACGTGGGTTTTGATTCTTTTAACAAGTGGAGGAGGTGGCAGTGGCATTTTCCATGCCAAGTGCAGGGAGCACAGCACCCGCTAAGGAAGGCAATGGGATGCAGAGCAGAATTTGCTGTTTGTGAGTTTAACAGTTGGGTTGGGAAATGGCTGTGATTTTACAAGCAGGCTCTACGAAACCAGTCAAAACTGCCCTTGGTGGTCTCTGCTCTGAGTAGCATTTTAAAGCTAATGAATTTCCGTGGTTACTTTTAGCATGCTCCCCCAGTGAAACCCAGTGAAATGCTACAAGGAGGTATCACCCTGGAAAGAAAGGACAGGTACCACAAGGAGACAGGCTTAAAGGGCCCTAGAGGGGCAAGATCCTGTAGGAACTGCAGCTTCTTGCATTACCTTCTCTGGTGCCTGTGGTGAACTAGAAATCTTTCGAGAAAGCAGGTTGCAAGGAAATGGCTTCTCACTTTTGCAGTGCTAATGCTACCCTAAGTTAAAACATTTGATGAT
This sequence comes from Egretta garzetta, assembly GCF_000687185.1. NCBI lineage: Eukaryota > Metazoa > Chordata > Aves > Pelecaniformes > Ardeidae > Egretta > Egretta garzetta. The sequence continues at coordinate 2,701,026 of NW_009260133.1, forward strand.
TACCTATCCTTGCTCAAAACACAAGTATCTGTGACATGTTATTGAAGGGAATGACACAGAGCCCAAATGGCTTGGCATGGCAAAAGAGGGAGAAGGAAAGCATGTGGAAGATGAATTAGTGATTCTATGCCTCCTCTCCTCTTGTATTGTGGAGTTTGTAGCAGTCACAGAAACAATTTACTGTTATATTTAGGAATGAAAATAGCTATAAATCATAGCTAAGTTCGTTCATAATTCCTACAAAGTATACCTAAGAGTTTTCACTGTACTGAACAAACTTCCACTCTAGATAACTGTGTTCCACAAATGGTGCTTCTAAATCCAGTCTTCAGTTATAATTGAAATGGCGGAAAACACCCCAGAGAAAACACCATTGTTATATCTGTATGAATTATAAAGTGGTTTTAGGATCCTTTAAGAAATAGCAGCTGATTGGCTTGAAATGAAAAGGTGGAAATAAACACAAGAATGGTTGTTATGTTAGACAGATGGCTTTAGCAAAAACCTGCATTAGACAATATCTACGTGAATAGCAGGGCAACCAAGTATTTTTCATTGCTGCGTCTCCTCTACGTTCTTCATCTTTCCACTAACTTTTGACTACCTTTTTTTCCAGAAAAAGAGCAGGAGTTTAACCTAGTCAGAGGGTTAACAGAGAAAAAGGGAAGAAGTTGAGAGTGAACTACTATTTTCTAAAGCACATTAGTGAAAAGAGGAAGGGGAAATGGGAAAGTGGGAAAGAGAGAGGGCCATTTTACAAGTCAGAGTGAAAAAAAAAAGGAGTGAGAGAAAGGGAAAATGAAAGGAGAGAGCATGGTGATAGAGCGGATGGGTAGGTAAAATGAAGTAGCAGTAAAAAGAACACTAAGAAGAAGGGACAAAAAGGTAGTAATAAAGAGATGGAAATATAATTGAAGGCAGAAGTGAAAGAGAAAACAAAAGGATACAAAATCAAATAGAAACAGGAGATGGAAGGAGATCTAAAGACAGGAAACATGAAAATGTGGGAAAGAAACGAGATAGTGGTATTTAATTAACACATGTTGCTACAGAGGGAAGTAAAAATGGAGCAGTCACGCCAGTTAGGGCTACAGGATGGGAACAGAGAGGCAATGTCTTCCCCCCCCCCCCCATTTTTTAAACAGATTAAAGCTTTTTAGTTAAGAGTGATCATAGTGAGGGCCAAAATAAAGTATTTAAAACACGTACTGTGTGTCTGAAAGTGAAATGCAGGTAATAGCGGCAGCCCCTTCTGAGGGGTCCCTGTCAAGCTCAGCAGGCACAGTGTGGGTGCTGACAACTCTTAAATCATTTGGTCATTCTAACCTTTGCTTCCAGCACTTGTAGTGTTTGCCCCTATTATTATGGTATATTTTACAGAACAAATGTAGAGCTGGAGTTGTCAGGCCTTATGCTGCTTTATATGGCTGCAGAGGGTTATAAATGATCCTAATACTTGATATTCTGGGCTTGTTGGGAGGGAGACCCATCTCTGTAGTGACAAGGGGTGTCAATCTGAACCAGACAGCAAGCTGTCAGATACAGGCAGCCGCCATAAAACAGACTCTTTTCCCTCTATTTTTAAGCTCATATTTTCATGTAAGAAGTCTAGCATTGGTGTGGTCACTGCTTCAAAGTATTTTCTGTAGGCAGTTTTAATGAGTAACATTTTAAAATGCAAACTGCAAGCTCTTCACTGAATGTGAGCTGGTGAGCAAATTTCATGTTGAAGTGTGTTACGATTAGACTCTCGTCCCGGAGTGATGAGGATGGACGGTGGGGTCTGCTGGTGGCAGGTTTTCCTGATGTAGGTGGAGCAGAGAGTCCTTCACAAGCCATGGGGGTCACGCCTGCAGCCTAAGGAAGGGCCAAATCATGGACCTATTTTGCTGAGCATTAGTTACTTTGGGGTTTGTAGTTTTTATAGGTCTAAATGAAAAGATCAGCTTTTATCATCCATCCAGCTTGAAAGCCTTTGCCAATACTCTCTTTTTTTCTTCAAGAAGGCTCAGGACACTTGACTGGTTCCAGACTACGGCAGCCAGTGGAAGCATCAACACCAGCACTATAACGGCAGGTGAAGTCTCCTGATCAGTAGAGGAGAAATCCATAGGAGACCAAAACCTTTTCTTCCCTGGGCCAAGAGGAAGTCTCCATCCACAGCATCTGGAATATTTCTAACGTGCAACCCAAACATAATAAAGGTGTGAAGGCTAAAAATGGGAAACACCTACCACAGCTCCAACAGCCAAAGCAAACAGAAAAGAGCTCAGTAGTTATGGCTTCAAATAGCTTGTTCCTCAGTCCTTTTCATATTTCACTGGCATCCTCACAGACACTGGCCCATGTACATAGCAAACCCCAAATGGGTTTTAAAACTAACCTAGAAAAGAAAAACAACAGTTATATGGATCAGAGGCAGCTGCCTGGCCCTAGGTTCCATACTACCTTAAAATGTTGTGCTTTTCTTGTTGCTCTTTTTTTTATGATTGCTTGATTTGGGAGGGGGAGTTGGGTTTTGTTTTATCCTTTCCTATTCTTTTGTCTACCTTTTCTAAACTACTAAACAAAGTCGGGTCATCAGTTTTGTATTACTTTATTTTATAGACCACCGAGAGAAGCTATAAAAATTAAATTAATTTTTGACTTCTCATTTTAATGCTAAAAGAGAAAACACACAGAATTCATGTGGGCAATGATGTGATTTTTCCAGCAGCATCATAACTGTGAGGGGAGAGTATTAGACTGCTGCTTGATTAAATATCTCAAATTTACTGTGATTCGTTATTTTCTGAGACAATTTTGACAAAAAATTGATTGTTTTTACTATTCTCTCAACATTTCTAGCGATAACCTCTGTACTACATTTACATTTAGAAAAAAGAAACAAGAAGTTGAAGTTAAGGCTATTACCTTGATCTAGAATGGTAGAAAGATGCTTGCGGGTTTGTCTACTCGCATAAAAAACTGAAGTGAGATCTGCTTGGCAACCATGTACAAACCACCTAAAATATATCCATGTGCTCATTGTGACAGAGAATTGAATGCATTCAGAAGAAAAAAGTAGTTTCACATAGAAAGGCTGCCGGTGCAGCATCGAACTACTGTCTTCTGTCCCTACTTGTTCTTATCTACAGACACATACACGGACCTATCTTGCTGCTCACACGTATTATTAAAGCCCCTGGTTACAATGCAGCCAGTTTGCCTAAAAACCAGTTTCTCAAATGTAATTCAGGTACTGGGTACCTCATTTTTTGCATTCCCCATTTAACTCCAGGTACAAAGATTCCTGAGCCCACAAGCCTCTGAAAAGAAGTTAGCATGTTTACCTCATTAAATTTATTTCTCTAGAAAAATGGCACCCAGATTGCATTTGGACGCAAGTTTGGAGGTAGGAAGTTTTCTTCAGCTTGATTTCACTTGGCTAAGCTAAAGGCAATCATGCAGATTCCCCTGACTTTGAACTCCATACTGAGCTTTAAATGTCATGCTTTGCTTTAAAAGAGCCATGCTCTCTGCCATAAACTTTTTTTTGGTGCGCACCAGCGTCTCAAACCAGCAAGTACTGAGCTCTGCGGGGCTGATGCAGAAAAACATTAATGTACGTGTTTGATTTCAGGTCCTGTTGAGGGGCCAGTTCCTGAAAACATAAAGCTAGTCACACATTTGACTACTTTATTGGATCGAGACCAGGGCACGAGGTCTCGGAGATGGACATGTCTGCACTGGGCTGACAAACATCTGCACCTGGCAATGAGGCCGGCTTTGCTTACAGGCTCCACGCTCCGCTCGGCTATTTTAGGACAGGTTAGGGACCGGTACTGGGCTGGGTGGGGAGGGGGCGGGGGG